>NW_024412405.1:39789088-39904639 GCF_014898765.1 Herpailurus yagouaroundi
TTTAATTTAATTTAATTTAATTTAATTTAATTTAATTTAATTTAATTTAAATTTAATTTAATTTTACTTTATTTTATTATTTTATTTCATATTTTATTTTTATTTTTTGTTGTTTTCATTTTATTTTTCATCGGGATAAGAGTACTCTTCAATCCCCATGTCCCATCAACCCCGGTCTCCCAGCCTCCTCCCCTCTGGAAGCCATTAGTTTGTTCTCTGTAGTTCAGAGTCTGTTTCTTGGTTTGTCTCTCTTTTCTTTTCCTTTACTGTTTTTGTTCCTCAAAATCCACATGAGTGAGATCACATGGCATTTGTCTTTCTCTGACTGACTTACTTCAATAAGCATTATACTTTCTATCTCTATCCATGTTGCTGCAAGTGGCAAGTTTTCATTCTTTTCAATGGCTGAGTAATATCCCAGGTTTCTATCATGAATGGATGTTGTTCTTTGTCAAAAGTGTTTGCTATATCTGCTGAAATGATCATGTGGTTTTGTCCTTTTTCTTTTTGATGTGATTATCACTATGGTTGTTATGAGAATATTAAACCACTCTTGCATCCCGGGAATAAATCTCAATTTATTGTGGTATATGATTTTTTAACTATATATTGTTGGATTCAGTTTGCTAATATTTTGTTGAGAACTTTTGCATTTATATCCATGAGAGACACCAGCCAATGGATCTCTCTCTCTCTCTCTCTCTCTCTCTTTTTTTTTTTTTTTTTGTGGTGCCTTTATCTGGTTTTGGTATCAGGGTAATAATAGTCTTATAGAATAAATTTGAATGCATTCCTTCCTCTTGTATTTTTTTTGAATCACTTAAAAAAATGAGCATTGATTCTTTTTTCATTATTTGGTAGAATTTGCCTGTGAAGCCGTCTGACTTTTGTTCACTGGGAGATTTTTTTATTACAGATTCAATTTCATTGCTAGTAACTGGTCTGTTCAAATTCTTCTATTACTTCCTGCTCTAGTGTTGGTAGGCTATATTTTTGTAGGAATTTATTCATTTCTTCTAGTTGTCCAATTTGTTGGCATAATATTCTCCTAAAATTGCTTGTATTTCTGTGGTATTGGTTGTTATTTCCTCTTTCATTAGTAATTTTGTTTATTTGGGTAATTTCTCTCTCTCTCTCTCTCTCTCTCTCTAATGAGTTTTGATACAGCTTTATTAATTTTGTTGAATTTTTCAAAGACCAGATCCCGGTTTCATTAACTTGTTCTATTGTTTTTGTTTTTTGCTTGCTTGTTTGTTTTTCACTGTTTATATCATTTATTTCTGACCTAATCTTAATTACATCCTTCCTTTTTCTGGGTTTGGGACTTTCTTTTCTAACTCGTTTAGGTACAAGGTTAAGTTCCTTATTTGAGATTTTTCTTCCTTCTTCAGGTAGGCCTGTGTTTGTATAAACTTCCCTCTTAGAACCACTTTTGCTGCATCCCAAAGATTTTGGACCATTGTGTTTTCTTTTTCTCTTTTTAAATCATTAATTGGTTGATTGATTTATTTTTGTTTCAAGTTTTTATTTGAATTCTAGTTAGTTAATATATAGGGTAATACTGATTTCAGGGGCAGAATTTAGCAATTCATCACTTATATGTAAGTGCTTATCACAACAAGTGCCCTTCTTAATACCCATCACCCACTTAGCCTATCCCCTGCCCACCTCTCCTGTAGCAACTCTCAGTTTGTTCTCTATAATTAAGAAGTATCTTATGATGTGGGGTTCCTGGGTGGCTCAGTTGTTTAAGAGTCCAACTTTGGCTCAGGTCATGATCTTGTGGTTGTGGGTTCAAGCCCCACATCGGGCTCTGTGCTGACAGTTCAGAGCCTAGAGCCTGCTTTGGATTCTGTGTCTCCTTCTCTTTCTGCCACCCCCTCTGCTGCTCTCTCTCTCTCTCTCTCTCTGTCTCTCTCAAGAATAAATAAATGTTAAAAAAAATTTAAAAGTCTCTTATGGTTTCTCTCTCTCTCTCATCTCCTTTCCCCACATTCATTTGTTTTGTTTCTTACTTTCCACATACGTATGAAATCATATGGCATTTGTCTTTCTCTGACTGACTGGTTTCACACAGCATGATACACTCTAGCTCCACCCACATCATTGCATATTACATGATTTCATTCTTTTTGAAGGCTGAGAAATATTGTCTGTATACACAACCTCTTCTTTATCCATTCATCAATTGATGGAAATTTGGGATCCTTCCATAATTTGGCTGTGGTTGGTAGTGCAGCTATAAACATCAGGGCAGTGTGCCACCTCAAACCAATATTTGTGCATCTCTTGGATAAATACCTAGTAGTACAATTGTTCAGTCATGGGATAGTTCCAATTTTAACTTTTGAGGAAACTCCACAGTGTTTTCCAAAGTGGCTGCAAGTTTTCTTCTTGTTTCTATACATTTTCTCTGATCCTTTCTTCTCTTGCTTTCTTCCATGGTTTGTTGGCTTTCGTTAGAGATACACTTGGATTAATTTCTGTTTATTCTTTGCTTATCTATTACTGGTTTTGAATTGTGGTTAGGTTTGTACATAACATCTTCTGCATATAGCACTCTATGTACGTTGATGGTCACTTAAGTTTAGACACAAGTTTTACTCCTCTCACTCCTAGAATTTATGTATATAGTGTCATATTTTTCCCACCAAAATTCCTTTTACTTTGTTTGTTTGTTTGTTTGTTTGTTTGTTTATTTATATTTTATTTAAGTCCAAATTGGTTAACATGTAGTGCAATAATGGCTTCAGGAAAAGAATTTAGTGATTCATCAAACACCTAGTGCTCATCCTGACAAGTGTCCTCTTTAATGCCCATCACCCATTTAGCCCATCCCTCCACCAACACCCCTCTGGCAACCCTCAGTTTATTCTCTGTATTTAAGAGTCTCTTATAGTTTGCCTCCCTCTCTGTTTTTATCTTATTTTATCTTTCCTTTCCTTCCCCTATGTTCTGTTTTGTTTCTTAAATTCCACATATGAATGAAATCATATGATATTTATCTTTCTCTGACTGACTTATTTCGCTTAGCATAATACACTCTAGTTTCATCCATGTTCTTGCAAATGGCAAGATTTCATTTTTTTGATCACTGAGTAATACTACATTGTAATATATACCATAACTTCTTTACCCATTCATCATTCGATGGACATTTGGCTATTATTGATAGTGCTGCTATAAGCATTGGGGTGCATGTGCTCCTAAAATCAACATCTTTGTATCCTTTGGGTAAATACCTAGTAGTGCAATTGTTGGGTCATAGGGTAGCTCTATTTTTAATTATTTAAGGAAAGTCCATACTGTTTTCTGGAGTGGCTGCACCAGTTTGTATTCCCACAAGCAATGCAAAAGTGCTCCACTTTCTCCATATCCTTGCCAACATTTGTTATTTCCTGAGTTATTCATTTTAACCATTTTGACAGGTGTGAGGTAGTTTCTCATTATGGTTTTGATTTGTATTTCCCTGATGATGAGTGAAGCTGAACACCTTTTCATGTGCCTGTTAGCCATCTGGATGTCTTCTTTCAAAAAGTGTCTGTTCATGTTTTTTGTCCATTTTTTCCCTGGATTACTTATTTTTGGGGTGTTGAGTTTGATAATTTTTTTATAGATTTTGGATATTAATCCTTTATCTGATATGTCATTTGCAAATATCTTCTCCCATTCCATTGCTTGCCTTTTATTTTGTTGATTGTTTTCTTCACTGTGCAGAAACTTATCTTGATGAGGTCCCAATAGTTCATTTTGCTTTTGTTTCCCTTGCCTTGGGAGACATTTCTAGTAAGAAGTTATTGTGGCTGATGTCAAAGAGGTTGTTGCCTCTTTTATCCTCTAGAATTCTGATGGTTTCCTATATTACATTTAGGTCTTTCATCCATTTTTTTTGTATGGTGTAAGAAAATGGTCCAGGTTTATTCTTCTACATGTCGCTGTCCAGTTTTCCCAGAACCATTGGAAAGAATTTTCCTGCTTTGTTGAAGATTAGTTGGCCATACATATTTGGATATAGATCTTGGTTTCTTTCTCAAGATTGGGGAAATTTTCACCTATTATTTTTCACATATATTTCTGCCCTATTATGTTTCTCTTCTTCTTCTAAGATCCCTATAATGCAAATATTATTACCCTTGATGGAGTAAAATGATGGAATTTCATTTATTGTGTTCTTGATCTCTGATTGGTTCTTTTCATCTCTGTGCTAAGGGTCTCACTGATGTCCTCCATCCTTTTCTCTAGTCCAGTGAATATTTTTATGATTATTACTTTAAATTCTTTATAAGTCATATTACTTTTACCTGTTTCACTCTGGTTTCTTGCTGCGGTTTGGACCTATCCTTTCATTTGGAAGATGTTTCTCTCTCTCTCCTCTTTTTGTCTAACTTCCTTTTTCTGTTTCTGTATATTTCTCTGTGTTAGGAAAGTCAGCTAATTTTCTTGCCCTTAAAGATAACAGCCTTATAAAGAGGTCTTGTAGTGCCCTGCAGTGCAGTGTCTCCTTTTCTCCAAGACCTGGGTTTCTGGGAGTGTCTCCTATGTGAGTGGTGTGTGCTGTGCTATTGAGTCTTGGCCTCTTTTTCCCTCAGGCCAGTTGTCTTCTGAGTTTCTTCACCTATTGTGGGTATCAAGGTATGCAGTGGTCTGCTTGCAAAAGGAGAGTTGCACCCACCACTTCCGGAACTGAGGTCCTGCAAAATACATGGGTCAGGAAATGTGGTGTTGCAGGGTTTGTGTCGGTTTTCTGGGGAAGGGGCCCAAAGTACTGGGACTCACCCACATGTGACTTGGAAGGATGGATGTGCTGAAGTGTAGATAGGGGACCAGGCTTGGTACAAGCAAGTTAGGTAAGGAGTGTGGGCTCCATGCTGATTCCCACAGGTAGCTATTGTTTATGCTGGGGAATGGGGAGGGGAAATGGCACCTGCTATCTCCTTTGTTTCTGGAGGGGTTTCCCTATGATCCCTGTCTCTCCAGGCCATGCTTTGGGATGAGCAAATCACTCTCCTTGCCATCTGCTCCCAAAGTTTTTCATACTGCTGGTTCTATGCTGTATCTACACTGGCTGTTTGTTGTGCTGTCTTTTTTTTTTTTTTTTTAACGTTTATTTATTTTTGAGACAGAGAGAGACAGAGCATGAACAGGGGAGGGACAGAGAAAGAGGGAGACACAGAATCTGAAGCAGGCTCCAGGCTCTGAGCCGTCAGCCCAGAGCCCGACTCGGGGCTCGAACTCACAGACCGTGAGATCATGACCTGAGCCGAAGTCGGCGCTTAACCAACCAAGCCACCCAGGCGCCCCTGTGCTGTCTTTTTAAGAGCAGAGATTCCACTTCCTAACATCCACACAGCTCTCCCAGAGTCCCATCCACCAATTTTGAAATTTCCAGGCTTTAAGTCCTACTGGTTTTAAGAACTAATGAAATCTGGCCCCTCTCACTTTCCAAGGCATATCTTATGGAGATTAGTCCTCCCACCTCATGGGCTTCCTGGTGTGAAAATTAGTTTTCTGCCCTTCTCCACACTACTGGTTCCCTCCCCACTGTAGATGCCCTCTGCCTGTTTTGCTTCCAGATAGTGTCTTCACACTTCCTACCTCCTTTGATATGACCTCTTCCTTGCCTTTAGTTGTGGAGTTTGTTCTACCAGTCTTTGAGTCATTTCCTGGGTTATTCATGCTGACAGAGGTGTTATCTAGTTGTCTCCCTGGGATGAGTTGAACTTGCAGAAATTTTTCCCTTCTTTTTTTTTGGAAGCAGTTGAGAAGAACTGGTGCTAATAATGCTTCTTTAAATGTTTGGTAGAATTCATTAGTGAAGCCATCTGTCCTTGGGCTTTTATTCGTTGGGGGATTTTGGATTACTGATTCAATCTCCTTACCAGTTCCAGAAACTTACTGGTTCTTTTTTATATTTTCCATCTCTTTGTTGAAATTTTCATTTGATTTATTCATTGTTTACACAGGCCTGTTGAGCATCTTTATGATGGTTATTTTGAATTATTTTTCAGATAACAAATATATATCTGTTATATATCTGTTTATTTAAGATTGATTTTAGGTAATTTATGTTTTACTTTTGATAGGGCCGTTTCCCTTTTTTTTTTTCTTCACATTCCTTGTAATTTTTTGTTGGTATCTATGTATTTGAAAAAATAGCCACTGGCTTGGTACAGGGAAATACCTTTACCATTCAGTTTAACTAGAGATTCTGGGGACCCCTCAAACTGTAGATGTGTCTTCTCTGAGCTTGTGCATGTAGATTCTTGATTAGAAGGATTGGCTGATCTCTCCTTTCCTTTCCTTTCCTTTCCTTTCCTTTCCTTTCCTTTCCTTTCCTTTCCTTTCCTTTCCTTTCCTTCCCTTCCCTTCCCTTCCCTTCCCTTCCCTTCCCTTCCTTGTCTTTTCTTGTCTTTCTTTCTTCTCTCTCTCTCTCTCTCCTCTCCTTTCTCTTCTTTTCCTTCCCTCCCTCCTTTCCTTTCTAGACCTTATGATCTCTTGCTCCCTCTAATGTTTGTCGACTGTACTCCAAAGCAGGGGCACACAGCACACTACCCAACTCTCAGTAGCCCCCAGGTATCTGGATTACTCTGAGTCCCATCAATGCCAAATTCAGGTTAGCCAAAACCTAGTCCCTTAAGCAGTCCCCTGAAAAGCTGGAACATTTGACATATGCTCCATCCTTCGCTTTCCTGCTGGGAGGAGAGGCCCTCAGGCTTTATCAGCTTGTCTGCTCTATTGCAGGTCTGCTGGAGCAGCAATATGCTGCCCAGATCTTTTTTTTTTTTTTTTTTTTTTGTCCCCCTTTTTTACTTTTCAATCACCTCCAGGCATTTAGAGCATGCTAAATAGATCCCATCCACACTCTGAAACAGGTGAAACAGAAACCGGTCCCTCAGGTGGTTCCTAGAAACATCAGGTTATTGTATGGTCTAGTATTCTCTTTCCCACCTCAGGGTTAGATTGGGAGGTAGAAGTTTCTTCCTGGTCACATGGTACTGTGCTCTGGGGAGGGGCTATGGTGAGCAGGGAGGGGCCACGGACTTTCCTACCAGCTCAGTGAAGCTGGTTTTACACTTATCTGGGGTATATTGGAGTCCTTTAATTAGATTCTGATTTTTTTTTTCACAAGAAGTGGTCTATGTATTGTCTCCATGGAAGGAAGGAGAGTCTTAGGTTTCTTATTTGCCATCTTGCTAATGTCCCAGATTAATATTTAAAAAAATATTATCATGTGTTCATATCTTTCTTGATAGACTATATAAATCATTCTCTAATTCTTAATTATAAAGTTTAGTAAATTTTATAAATTTTAAGTATGTGATATGACATTTAAATATAACATTAATTTATATTATTAGTCATCTGGCATTAAACTTTCTTGATAGCCTCCATAGCATATAATTATTCAGCTATAATCCTCACACTGCCTGTCAAAAACAATAAATCAAACGCATTCTAAGCAGATTCTGCTGAATATTTTCCTAAACATACTTATTTTAATCTCCACAGACTTGCACTTTGTTCCTTCTTGTATAAATCTCCTCCCATTTATTGTATATTCCATTTATTATGTTGCAAATAATACATAATTTGCAATATAAATTTATAATAAATAATATAAATTATTTTTATAATAATATTAGTAATATTATTACTTCATCATATTATTTTTCTCCCATTTGATCTCAATGCTATGTTTAGGATATTTTTATCAATGTGAAAAACCATAGTAGACTCCTTAGCTAATTATTTTTAGGATACAATATACCTAACAGTGGTTTTCAAGTTGGTTTCCTCACTAATTCTGAATAACTTTTGAAAATCTATATTCCTGTCTCACACAATTTCATTATGATAGTGGAAAATAAAAACATAAAATAAAATTAGCATAAATTTAAATTTTACTATATTTTAAATAAAATATATTATTGATGTTTTTAAAATGTGGTAGCTGAATATCTGAAGTTGTTTGGTGGTATTATGTTAAATTATTAGTAATAACAAAAATGTATGTGGAATAGTGACCATAGAGTCAGCTACATAAACTTTTTTTTAGAATCCTCAATATAATGTGAAAAACACAAGTATTTGTTAAATTATCTTCTAAATTCAAAGTCTTTTAGTCTAAGTTATAATTGATTACCTGAAAGGCATTTTAAGCAACAGGATACAGTATTCATATGGGTCTCTAACTACACAGACATCTATTAGGTAATAAATCCAGGCATAAACAGATCATCAAATTGATTCAGAAGTTACATAGAGGACAATCTTATGACCCAGAATTCTAAATATCCAGAAAGTGCAAAGAGTACCCAGAAACTATATTTTATCAATAAAATTACTGAGTAATTGTAATATAAAAACAGCAGAGTTTGATACAATGCAATTTAAATGCAGTATATTAGGGCATAATTTAGTTGGATATATGTTTGGAAGATAAGATATGTATAATAAGTGAATGTGAAGTTACAGATTTTTAAATGAAAAAGATATAAGGTATTGGTTACTTTGCCTATGAAAGCATATGAAGCCTGCACTGTTACCTAAATAATTAAGAATATCATTTAGTAACTATTATAATACAGAATGTAAAGGGAATTATCCCTGTTTTAGAATAACAAGTGTCAAAATATGTAATATGCTTTCAAAACTAGCAAAAATATTATTGTGATATAAAATATATAAGCCAAGGTAAAGTACAAATATATGTGGAGTAATGACCATATAGTAGGTGCTCAATCATTTAAACACTAACACTTTAGATCATAGTAACTAAACAGCCAGTCTGGACAAGTTGGCATAGAGTTATCTATTCCTCCCATCATTCACCTTCCCACAACCAAGTATCTCAGTAAACCATTGAACTAATGCAAGGGGCAGCCACAAAAGTATTCTGAAAAATAGGAGAAAGACACGCTAGTTAGGAACCCCAGGACTGGAGGAACGACATTCAGGCAGGGCCTCTTATAACTCATCTACCAAAAGCTGAAGGCTCAGCATCTTGAGTCCCAACCTTGCAAAAGAAGCTGGCCTAGTTAAGCTAATTCCTCTATCAGGCTTCACTGGGTGTTCTCACATGCCCAAGTGTACCACCAAGACACATCAACCAAAAGCCAAGCTGACAAAAGCTGCCACAAGCACATTACCTTGCTGCTTAGATCAATTCAAATGCAGCAACGTATGTAGGTTTAACATAAAAGGATGAAAATGATATATCATGAAAAAACATTAATTGCAAAGGAAAAACATAAGTGATTATAATAATATCAGATAAAGTAGACTTCAGAACAAAGAAAATCACTATAAGCATAAAGGGACATTACATAATAATAAAAAGATCAATCCATCAGGAACACATAATAATCTGAAGTGAGTAAGCAGCAAACAACAGAGCCTCAAAATATATGAAGCAAAAACTAATAGAGTTGGAAGAAGCAATACACAAATCTACAAGTATAATGGAGGCGTACATATCCTACTCTCACCAATCATAGAATTATGACAGAGGAAATCAGCAAAAATATAGAAGATCTGAGCAACATTATCAACCAACATGATTTAATTGACATATATAGAACACTCTACCTAAAAAGCAGAATACATTAGAAAAAAAGTTAAAATACTCCATATCCTTAGAAATAATATAAACCACAACAAATTCAACAAATTTTAAAGAAATAGAATAAAATAAAGTACATTTTTACCCATAATGGAATCAAACTAGAAATCAATAAAACACATCAGTAAAATCTCTAATATTTGGCAATTAAACACTTCTAAATAATCTATCAACGACTAACTGTGAAAGGAAATAAAATATTCACAGAAAAAATGAAAATGTAATGTCAAAAATATATGTGATGCAATTTAATGTTGAAAAGAATATTTACAGCATCAAATTCTTACATTAAAATAGATTACATTAAAAATTACATTGAAAAGATTTACATTAAAAATATTTACATTAAAAATTCAATATTTAACCTCCAGCTTCAACAAACAATAAAAGAAGGAACAAAAACGCAAATCAAGTAGAAGGGATGAAATAAAAAAGATAAGATTTTAAAACCAATGGAATCATAAACATAAAAATAATAAGGGGAAATCAAGAAAACAAAATACTGGTTTAAAAAAAGTCAATCTCAGAAGGTAACAGTTTCTTTGTATAACAATTTAAAATGATAAAATTATAGCAGTGGAGACCAGATTGGTTGTTCACAGGGATTAAAGAAGAGAAGAGGGAGGGAGGTAGACATGATTATGAAAGGGTGGCACATGGGATCCAGTGATGGAGCTGTTGGGTATGTTTACTACAGTGACAGTTTCATGAATGTACACATGTGATAAAATTGTATAGAATTAAATACACACACATACAAACAATTGAGTCGATGTAAAACCTACGATTTGTGAATAAGATTGGTAGAAAATATCAGTATTAATTTCCAGAACTACAATTATGCAAGATGTTACTATTGGAAGAAACTGAGTGAAGGTTACATGAAACATGTACTACCTTTTTACAGTTTCATGTGAATTTGCAATTATTTTTTTTAATTCTTTTTTAATGTTTATTTATTTTTGAGAGACAAAGTGTGAGCAGGGGAGGGGCAGAGATAGAGGGAAACACAGAATCTGAAGCAGGCTCCAGACTCTAAGCTGTCAGCACAAAGCTGATGAGGGTCTCTAACTCACCAACCTCTAGATCATGACCTGAGCTGAAGTCGGACACTTAACTCACTGAGCCATCCAGGATCCCCTACAATTATTTTAAAACAAAAAGTTTTGCGATGCCCCATAAGCATTTAAAATACATGTGAAAATGAATAAAACAACAAAATAACGCAATATTTTCATCAAAACGAGCAAAAAACAAAGGCTCACAGTTTTCAGATTTAAACAATCCTATGATCAGGGGTACCTGGGTGGCTCAGTCGGTTGAGCATCCAACTTCAGCTCCGGTCATGATCTCAGCTCAGGTCATGATCTCACGGTTTGTGGGTTCGAGCCCTGTGTTGGGCTCTGTGCTGACAGCTCTGAGCCTGAAATCTGCTTCGGATTCTGTGTCTCCCTCTCTCTCTGCCCCTCCCCCATTCGTGCTCTGTCAAGGCTTCTCTTTCCTTACTTTGAACATTTTCTTTGGGCTTTCTGTCTATCAACTATAATTATAATTCTGTGATTACTGAAAAAAAGGTACATCTTCATGCCAGGCTTCTCCTTTCCATTCCAGGTTCCCATATCCACTTTTCTAGTTATATCCTCTGTTATATTTTTCAGGTGATAAGTAAAAGAATAACTTTCTTGTATCCATTAACAAAGTAGATTAACAAAATAGATAAAAATTCAGGTAAATGGAAATCTAAATGTCGTATTTTTTGCTGACCCAACTGGGTTTTAAGAAATAAATTGGATATATAAGCAAATAAATAATCTTGAGTTTTGCAATGAATGAATCTCTCTAGCAAATATATTGGAAATCTGGATCATACATTATACTGTAAATTGAGAAAAGTCATACAAGAGAAATAAGAATGATGGTTCCTTTTAGCATTTCTTAGTTGTCTCTTTTTTGTTGCTATTGTTATTATTGTTTTGTTTTGTTTACCATTTGGACATAGTTCTTAGGCGTATGTCATCCAATCATATGACTAACCATCACCAGGTCCTTTTTGATGCCCTGAGCATCCTTTATTCCTGGAGACAGAGTATTTTTGGTACAGGAATTTTTATTACCTTCATGCTTTTTGGAGTTTATAAAATTAACATATCCATAGCCAAATGCGACTAGATGTAGAGAAATGCCTCTAGAGAATTTAATCTTTCCAGATCCTTGTTGGCTTTGCAATTACTGAAAGTGGTGTGAAAAGTTTTCCATTTCTACCTAAGCCTGTCAACAAGAATTGAAATTAACCTCACACATAGGTCTCTATGGTTCACATGGAAATCAACTCACTTTGCACTACAAAATCTATCTTGGGCTGCAGACCCTGCCGAAAACAAAGTAAACTATCAAACATTATTCTGTTTACCAATTCTTATTCAGAACTGATTCTTGGTGTAGCCTTTCTTGAAATGTTAGGCCAAAATGCATATAATCAGCTTAATATTGAGGTATAGCAGCTTTCATCCTATTGTCTCATTGTTTTTTGAGTTTACTAAAGCCCTCTCCTGGCAAAAACCATTCTGTCTTTGTATGTGGGGAGGAAAGAAGGAAGGACTGCCTACCAGAAGTCTAAGTAAAGACAAAGAGTCAAGATAACACATATCTCATTATAATAATTAGTGCCTAAACCAAAGGAAGATCACAAAAGAAATACCAAACGTTATATGTTTTTTGCTGGCAATGTGTCAGTTACGTTCTTGTATTTCCTTTCTTCCTCTTTTGTTTTACTTATTTGTATGGTAAGACACACATTTTAAAGTGCATAAAGTCAGGGCGCCTGGGTGGTTGAGTTGGTTAAGCGACCGACTTAGGCTCAGGTCATGATCTCATGGCTAGGGGTTTGAGCCCCGCATCAGGCTCTGTGCTGACAGCTCAGAGCCAGGAGCCTGTTTCAGATTCTGTGTCTCCCTCTCTCTCTGCTCCTCCCCCACTCGCGCCCTGTCTCCCTCTGTCTCAAAAATAAATAAACATTAAAAAAAAATGAAAGTGCATAAAGTGAACTGAGTGATAGAGTCAAAGAATGTTACCCCAGTGTAAAAGGTATTATCTATTAAATTTTTAGACAAATGCAAGTTTAACTAGTATCCTGTCCCAGTCAATATCTGCCATCTTCATTGTTACTACTACTCTGTCACTTTTGATTTGGTTTGCCTTTTCTAACATTTCATGTAAATGCAGTCATAATGTATGTAATCTTGTGAAGTTAGCTTCTTTTCTTGAAATTTGGTCTATAAGATTTTTTTCCATGCATTATATTTATCAGTAATTTCCTTTCATTTTTCTACGTATATTTCATTTAACAAATAAAATGCTTATTCATTGACTTGTATAATTGTGATGTGATGGTTTTGAGAAATTACAAATGAAATTTGTATTTACATTCTTACGCATATCTTTTTTGTGGCCACATATACTCATTTCTCTTGGGGTACTTGCAAGGAAAATTGATGGGTCATAGGCTAGGCCTATATTTTACTTTCAAAGATAGTGAGTTTTCCAAAGTGTCTGTCAATTTAACTTCCTTTAGCATTGACTGACAGTTGTAGTTGCATTCCATCTTACAGTACTTTATATTGACAGACAAAATTTTTGAGTTTCCTCTTTGGAGGTGTGTGAAGTGGTATCTCCTTGTTTTAATTTCCATTTCCCCAAGGCATGATGGAGTTAAGCACCTTTTCTTACGCTTGTTAAACATAGGTGTATCATCTGCTATAAAGTGCCTTGTCTGGTTTTTGACCAGCTGTAAAAATTAGATTCCCTTTTTTTTTCTTTTTGTGGGAATTATTTTTATATCCTGGATATGACAATATATCCTTTATCAGTTATACATTGTGAATATCTTTTTTTATTATACTTATTTATTTATTTATTTATTTATTTATTTATTTATATATTTTAATATATGAAATTCATTGTCAAATTGGTTTCCATACAACACCCAATGCTCATCCCAAAAGATGCCCTCTTCAATGCCCATCACCTACCCTCCCCTCCCCCCACCCCCATCAACCCTCAGTTTGTTCTCAGTTTTTAAGAGTCTCTTATGCTTTGGCTCTCTCCCACTCTAACCTCCTTTTTTTTTTCTTCCCCTCCCACATGGGTTTCTGTTAAGTTTCTCAGGATCCACATAAGAGTGAACACATATGGTATCTGTCTTTCTCTGTATGGCTTATTTCACTTAGCATCACACTCTCCAGTTCCATCCATGTTGCTACAAAGGGCCGTATTTCATTCTTTCTCATTGCCACGTAGTACTCCATTGTGTATATAAACCACAATTTCTTTATCCATTCATCAGTTGATGGACTTTTAGGCTCTTTCCACCATTTGTCTATTGTTGAGAGTGCTGCTATAAACATTGGGGTACAAGTGCCCCTATACATCAGTGCTCCTGTATCCCTTGCGTAAATTCCTAGCATTGCTACTGCTGGGTCATAGGGTAGGTCTATTTTTAATAGGTTTTTTGAGGAACCTCCACACTGTTTTCCAAAGTGGTTGTACCAGTTTGCATTCCCACCAACAGTGCAAGAGGGTTCCCATTTCTCCACATCCTCGCCAGCATCTATAGTCTCCTGATTTGTTCATTTTGGCCACTCTGACTGGCGTGAGGTGATTTCTGAGTGTGGTTTTGATTTGTATTTCCCTGATGAGGAGCGACGTTGAGCATCTTTTCATGTGCCTGTTGGCCATCCGGATGTCTTATTTAGAGAAGTGTCTATTCATGTTGTCTGCCCATTTCTTCACTGGATTATTTGTTTTTTAGGTATGGAGTTTGGTGAGCTCTTTATAGATTTTGGATACTAGCCCTTTGTCTGATATGTCATTTGCAAATATCTTTTCCCATTCCTTTGGTTGCCTTTTAGTTTTGATTGTTTCCTTTGCTGTGCAGAAGCTTTTTATCTTCATGAGGTCCCAGTAGTTCATTTTTGCTTTTAATTCCCTTACCTTTGGGGATGTGTCAAGTAAGAAATTGCTACGACTGAGGTCAGAGAGGTCTTTTCCTGCTTTCTTCTCTAGGGTTTTGATGGTTTCCTGTCTCACATTCAGGTCCTTTATCCGTTTTGAGTTTATTTTTGTGAATGGTGTGAGAAAGTAGTCTACTTTCACTCTTCTGCATGTTGCTGTCCAGTTCCCCCAGCACCATTTGTTAAAGAGAATGTCTTTTTTCCATTGGATGTTCTTTCCTGTTTTGTCAAAGATGAGTTGGCCATACTTTTGTGGGTCTAATTCTGGGGTTTCTATTCTATTCCATTGGTCTATGTGTCTGTTTTTGTGCCAATACCATGCTGTCTTGATGATGACAGCTTTGTAGTAGAGGCTAAAGTCTGGGATTGTGATGCCTCCTGCTTTGGTCTTCTTCTTCAAAATTACTTTGGCTATTCGGGGCCTTTTGTGGTTCCATATGAATTTTATGATTGCTTGTTCTGGTTTCGAGAAGAATGCTGGTGCAATTTTGACTGGGATTGCATTGAATGTATAGATAGCTTTGGATAGTATTGACATTTTGACAATATTTATTCTTCCAATGCATGAGCATGGAATGTTTTTCCATTTCTTTATATCTTCTTAAATTTCCTTCATAAGCTTTCTATAGTTTTCAGCATATAGATCTTGTACATCTTTGGTTAGATTTATTCCTAGGTATCTTATGCTTCTTGGTGCAATTGTGACTGGGATCAGTTTCTTTATTTGTCTTTCTGTTGTTTCATTATTAGTGTATAAGAATACAACTGATTTCTGTACATTGATTTTGTATCCTGCCACTTTTCTGAATTCATGTGTCAGTTCTAGCAGACTTTTGGTGGAGTCTATCAGATTTTCCATGTATAATATCATGTCATCTGCAAAAAGTGAATGCCTGACTTCATCTCTGCCAATTTTGATGCCTTTGATTTCCTTTTGTTGTCTGATTGCTGATGCTAGGACTTCCAACACTATGTTAAACAACAGCGGTGAGAGTGGGCATACCTGTCATGTTCCTGATCTCAGGGGAAAAGCTCTCAGTTTTTCCCCATTGAGGATGATATTAGCTGTGGGCTTTTCATAAATGGCTTTTATGATCTTTAAGTATATCTTTCTATCCCGACTTTCTCGAGGGTTTTTATTAAGAAAGGTTGTTGAGTTTTGTCAAATGCCTTTTATGCATCGATAGACAGGACCATATGGTTCTTATCTTTTCTTTTATTAATATGATCTATCACATTGATTGATTTGTGAATGTGAACCAGCCCTGCATCCCAGGAATGAATCCCACTTGATCATGGTGAATAATTCTTTTTATATGCTGTTGAATTCGATTTGCTAGTATCTTATTGAGAATTTTTGTATCCATATTCATGAAGGATATTGGCCTGTAGTTCTCTTTTTTTACTGGGTCTCTGTCTGGTTTAGGAATCAAAGTAATACTGGCTTCATAGAAGGAGTCTGGAAGTTTTCCTTCCCTTTCTATTTTTTGGAATAACTTGAGAAGGATAGGTATTATCTCTGCCCTAAACGTGTGGTAGAATTCTCCAGGGAAGCCATCTGGTCCTGGACTCTTATTTGTTGGGAGATTTTTGATAACTGATTCAACTTCTTCGCCTGTTATGGGTCTGTTCAAGCTTTCTATTTCCTCTTGTTTGAGTTTTGGAAGTGTGTGGGTGTTTAGGAATTTGTCCATTTCTTCCAGGCTGTCCAATTTGTTGGCACATAATTTTTCATAGTATTCCCTGATAATGGTTGTATCTCTGAGGGATTGGTTGTAATAATTCCATTTTCATTCATGATTTTATCTATTTGGATCATCTCCCTTTTCTTTTTGAGAAGCCTGGCTAGAGGTTTATCAACTTGTTTATTTTTTCAAAAAACCAACTCTTGGTTTCGTTGATCTGCTCTACAGTTTTTTTAGATTCTATATTGTTTATTTCTGCTCTGATCTTTATTATTTCTCTTCTTCTGCTGGGTTTGGGGTGACTTTGCTGCTCTGTTTCTATTTCCTTTAGGTGTGCTGTTATATTTTGTATTTGGGATTTTTCTTGTTTCTTGAGATAGGCCTGGATTGCAATGTATTTTCCTCTCAGGACTGCCTTCACTGCATCCCACCCAAAGCGTTTGGATTGCTGTATTTTCATTTTTGTTAGTTTCCATATATTTTTAATTTCTTCTCTAATTGCCTGGTTGACCCATTCATTCTTTAGTATGGTGTTCTTTAACCTCCATGCTTTTGGAGGTTTTCCAGACTTTTTTCTGTGGTTGATTTCAAGCTTCATAGCATTGTGGTCTGAAAGTATGCATGGTATCATCTCAGTTCTTGTATACTTATGAAGGGCTGTTTTGTGACCCAGTATGTGATCTATCTTGGACAATGTTCCATGTGCACTCGAGAAGAAAGTATATTCTGTTGCTTTGGGATGCAGAGTTCTAAATATATCTGTCAAGTCCATCTGATCCAATGTACCATTCAGGGAACTTGTTTCTTTATTGACCATGTGTCTAGATGTCTATCCATTGTTGCAAGTGGGGTATTAAAGTCGCCTGCAATTACCACATTCTTATCAATAAGGTTGCTTATGTTTCTGAGTAATTGTTTTATAAATTTGGGTGCTCCCGTATTTGGCACATAGACATTTATAAATGTTAGTTTTTCTTGATGGATAGACCCTGTAATTATTATATAATGCCCTCTTTATCCCTTGTTACAGCCTTTAATTTAAAGTGTAGTTTGTCTGATGTAAGTATGGCTACTCCAGCTTTCTTTTGACTTCCAGTAGCATGGTAAATAGTTCTCCATTCCCTCACTTATAATATGAAGGTATCCTCAGGTCTAAAATGAGTCTCTTGTAGACAGCAAATAGATGAGTCTTGCTTTTTTTTTTTCATTCTGATACCCTATGTCTTTTGGTTGGAGCATTTAGTCCATATACGTTCAGTGTTATTATAGAAAGATAGGGTTTATAGTCATTGTGATGTCTGTAGGTTTCATGCTTGTAGCAATGTCTCTGGTACTTTGTCTCACAGGATCCCCCTTAGGATCTCTTGCAGGGCTGGTTTAGGAGTGATGAATTCCTTCAGTTTTTGTTTGTTTGGGAGGACCTTTATCTCTCCTTCTATTCTAAATGACAGATTTGCTGGATAGGGGATTCTCGGCTGCATATTTTATCTGTTCATCACATTGAAGATTTCCTGCCATTCTTTTTGGCCTGCCAAGTTTCAGTAGAGAGATCCATCACGAGTCTTATCAGTCTCCCTTTATATGTCAGAGCACATTTATCCCTAGCTGCTTTCAGAATTTTCTCTTTATCCTTGTATTTTCCCAGTTTCACTATGATATGTCATGCAGAAGATCGATTCAAGTTATGTCTGAAGGGAGTTCTCTGTGCCTCTTGGATTTCAATGCCTTTTTCCTTCCCCAGTTCAGGGAAGTTCTCAGCTATGATTTCAAGTACACCTTCAGCACCTTTCCCTCTCTCTTCCTCCTCTGGAATACCAATTATGCGTTGATTATTTCTCTTTAGTGCATCACTTAATTCTCTAATTTTCCCCTCATACTCCTGGGTTTTTTTTTATCTTTTTCTTAGCTTCTTCTTTTTCCATTATTTTTTCTTCTAGTTCACCTCTTCTCTCCTCTGCCTCTTCAATCCAAGCTGTTTGTCTCCATTTTATTTTGCAGCTCATTAATAGCATTTTTTAGCTCCTCCTGGATGTTCCTTAATCCCTTGATCTCTGTAGCAACAGATTCTGTGCTGTCCTTTATACTGTTTTCAAGTCCAGTGATTAATTTTATGACTAATATTCTAAGTTCACTTTCTGTTATATGTTTAAATCGTTTTTGATCAGTTTGTTAGCTGTCATTATTTCCTGGATGTTTTTTTTGAGGGGAATTCTCCATTTCGTCCTTTTGGATAGTCCCTGGAGGGGTGTGGAACTGCGGGGCACTTGCCCTGTGCTGTCTTGAACAACTTGTGTTGGTGGGCGGGGCCACAGTCAGACCTGATGTCTGCCCCCGGCCCACCACTGGGGTCAGACTGGTGTGTGCCTTCTCTTCCCCTCTCCTAGGGGCGGGATTCAGTGTTGGGTGATATGGCCATCTGGGCTACTTGCACACTGCCAGGCTTGTGGTGCTGGGGATCTGGCCTATTAGCTGTGGTGGATTGGCAAGGTGCACAGGGGCGGGAGGGGCAGGCTCAGCTTGCTTTTCCTTCAGAGATCCGCTTTGGAAGGGGCCCTGGGGCACTGGGAGGGAGTCAGACCCGCTGGAGGGAAGGATCTGCAGAAGCACAGCCTTGGGTTCGCGTGGTGGAAGCAAGTTCCCTGACAGGAACTGGTTCCCTGTGGGATTTTGGCTGGGGGATGGGCGAGGGAGATGGTGTTGGCGAGCGCCTTTGTTACCCGCCAAGCTGCTCTCCGTTGTCTGGGGCTCAACAACTCTCCCTCCAATTGTCCTCAAGCCCTCCCGTTCTCCGAGCAGATCTGTTAACTTATAACCTTCCAGATGTTAAATCCTGCTTGCTGTCCGAACACACTCCGTCTGGTCCCTCCATTTTTGCAAGCCAGACTCAGGGGCTCTGCTTGGCTGGCAGACTGCCCCTCTGCCCTGGCTCCCTCTTGCCAGTCTGTGTAGCGAGCACCACCTCTCCGTCCTTCCTACCCTCTTCTGTGGGTCTCTTGTCTACACTTTGCCCCGGAGAATCCATTCTGCTAGTCTTCTGGCGATTTTCTGGGTTATTTAGGCAGGTGTGGGTGGAATCTAAGTGATCCGCAGGACACGCTGAGCCCAGCGTCCTCCTACGCCACCATCCTCCCAGAACTCCATGAGTATCTTTTTAGATTTCTGTGATTTGGCTTTTCACTCTCTTACTGCTATCCTTTGATGTATAGAAACTTTTAATTAAAAAAAAAACCTTCTAATTAAAAAATTAATTAAAAATTTTAACTAAAAAATTCAAATAATTATTTTATGATCAATACTTTAATGGTCTATTTCTGAAAGTTTTTTTTTGAAACTTTTTTTTACCCAAAGTTATAAATATATCCTCCTGCTCTTTTTCTAGATGTTTGTTTATATTTAAATTTTATTTCTATAATCCATCTAGAACCCACTCCTATCTAGGAGATGTGAAGTATAGGTCAAATTTTTTATTTTTCCATTTAGGTATGTAATTGTTCAATCAACATTTATTCAGCAGTCATTTTTGAGTGATCTGCACTGGTACCTTGTCAAATACTAATTGACCACATATATGTTTATCTTTATACTCTCTATTCTGTTTCATTACTTTATTTTTGCATTTCTTTTTGCCAACAAAACAATGTCTACATTCTTATAAAAAGTCTTGATTTCTTATAGTGTGAGTCCTCCAAGCTTATCATTCAAGATAGCATTGGCATTCTAGATCTTACACTTTCTATATAAATTTTCAAGTGTTTGTCAATTTACACAAACACATAAAATTTTATTGGGATTACACCTAATATATAAAAAATTTTAAGAAAACTGATTTCTTAAAAATATTAAGTCTTCCAAAGAATAAATATGGTATTGGTCTCCATTCTTTAAGCTCTCTTCCCATTTTCCTCAGGAATATTTTGTAGTTTTCAATGTAGTTATTTTCCACATTCTTCATTAGGTTTATTCCTAGGTATTTAAATTTTGTGGTATTGCAAATGGAATTGTATTTCAATGTAAAATCCCAAATGTTGGATGCATATATATAAAAAAAGAATTGATAATTGCTTATTGACTATCCAGCAACCCAACCCCTTCATAAATTCACTTATTAATTTTAATGATGTTTGGAAACTGTTTTGATATTTCTATGTATGTTATAACATCAGCTACTAATGAGTTTTGATCATACTTTCATATTTTTATAACTGTAGTTCTTTCTTCTTGCCATAGGAGTGTAATTATGAATATATTAGTTTTGTCCTTCATTTTATGGGAAAATATTCAATTTCTCTCCTTTAAGAAGATGCGTCTTGAAAGTATTTTGAAAATAATGTTTCAAGGTGAGGAAGTTTCTTTCTGTTCTTAATTTGCTTAGAGATTGCTGAATTTTATCAAATAATTTTTTCTACATCTATTTTAATAATTAATATAAATAAAGAAATATAATTTTTCCTTCAAAATTTGACTAGTAAAGCTAACTAAATTTGTTTTTTTTTTAATATTAAACCACCATTGCATTTGTTGAGGTTAGATAGCAGACATATGAGCATTCTTACCACATTTCTTGCAACTATTCTGCATGTGTGAAATATTTCAAAATAAAAAGTTAGGGGGAAGTTGAATATGAAGTACATGGGAAAGTAGAGCTACTCATTCTTCATTAGTGTACAATACACATTTATACATTAGGTACATTTAAATAACTATATAGGAAGAACCATGTATTATTACATCACAGAGGGACTAGCCTTTCACAGCATATTGAGAAAGCAGACCAGAATTTGCCTTTTCTGCAGGCAGATATAGGCAAAAGAGAATATGCAATGTTTGGAAACATCCATATATTTTATTTTTTCTCCCACACATAAATCAGTTAAATCACACCTCCTCTCCTAAAGAGAAGTGAATGAAGAGATGAATGGACTCCTGAAGTGATGTGTTTTTGAAATTCTTTCATATGAAAATTTGATGAAATGTAATATATGTTCTCTCAAAATAAGGTTATCTTACATGTTTCAACAGCATCTTAATACATCTTAAATACATAATCGCTCTAAACTTGGTCTTCAACTCTACTGGTGAGATTATAAGTAAAGCAATCATCCTTGAAACATTTCTCTAATTTGAACCCTTATCTAATTCATCACTAAAAGTTGGTGCTAAGTTCACCTGCCAAATAATGTTTCCCTAAGTTACTTTGTAATAGCTCATGTAAGATTTTATGAGTGAAGCTATATATAAAACACAAAATCAATTTTAACAACATAGAGATGCCCAAATTTAGAATACTGAAGTCTTTCCCATTATGAGTGCTTCAGGGATGGTATTAAATTCCCTTTCATAGTAGACTTGAATCCAAAGAAACAAAATGGCAACATTCTTTTTTTTTTTTTTTTAAATTTTTTTTTCCCAACGTTTATCTATCTTTGGGACAGAGAGAGACAGAGCATGAACAGGCGAGGGGCAGAGAGAGAGGGAGACACAGAATCGGAAACAGGCTCCAGGCTCTGAGCCATCAGCCCAGAGCCCGACGCGGGGCTCGAACTCACGGACCATGAGATCGTGACCTGGTTGAAGTCGGACGCTTAACCGACTGCGCCACCCAGGCGCCCCACAAAATGGCAACATTCTTAAGTGCAACTCGTATGTCTGGACCATTTCCAATTATCAGCAAGGAGTGGTCAGTTTTCATGATAAGTAGTTTTCATTCCTTTACTTTTCTTCACTTACACCATTTATAATTACACCTCTAAACAACCTACCATCAGTCTCCCACACCATGAAAATAGCCTCCTAACTAGTCTACACTAGTCTGCTCTGATTCTCTCTGGAGCTCATTCTTTTTACTGTGTCTGAAAGCCTCTTGAAATGCAAGTCAAAGTATTTCACTATCCCAGCTTAAAGTCATCAAGGCATCTCATTGCTCTTAATACAAAGACAGAATACATTAAAGTAAACTAAAGCTTTTAACTCTTAACATATTCTGTTACTAGTCTTATTTTCAGCTTACCCAGCACTGTTCAATGCTAATTCTATATCTCTGTTCAGTCCTTCATCCTTACAGGCTCATTGCTGAGAGATAGGAGAGGGGGGCAACATATGAATGGAAGGAGGAGATTGAGGAAGAAAAGGAAAGGCAAGGGAGAGGAGGAAGAAGAAACAAATGTAATCATGGGTAGTGACTGCAATACTTGAGGTATGAAGAAAGGTCTATGTAAGTTCAAATGCTAAAAAAAAAAAAAGAAAAAAAGGCAAACACATATTTTAAATACTTAAAGAAAGGCTAATGCCTCTAATATGAAACTCATTGGATATCTGCTCAAATCCACCTGATCTAAAATCAAATTTATGTGAGAAATCTGATAGATGAGCAAAAAATATGTCAGTGATACAATGAGTGGTAGATATCTTTCTAGCAGTGGCTCCAAGCAATTCTTGCTGGCATTGTAACTTACCCAGTAGATTTTCTAATAAACTGAGCATTAGTATCTTGCCTCAGTTCTTAAAGGTATGTCCATTTACATTCAAAATTAGCTCTCTAATCTTCCACCCTTCAATCCTTTTTTATGGTAAAATACATTACACACACACATAATCCCTCCTTTATATCAGAGTTCATACCAGGTTCCTTGTTGAAAACTCTAAGGTAAGATATTTAATCATGTATCTTCCAAAGAATGTGCTCAAGATCTTTTTGAAATGTGCTAGGGATGTAAGACTTCCTATCCCAGATAGAGCACTACTACCTTTTTTTGAATCCATCCTTCTTTTCTTTTTTTTTTTTTTCTTTTTTTTTTTTGGCTAGAAGTTAATGACTCTTACTCAAGGAAGTTTTATATAAAGCAATATCCCTTTAATTTTTATGGTCATCTTTAAAATTATGAAGAAAAAAATAAAAGCAAAAGTAAAGAAAGGAGAAAAAGAAAAAGAAAATTTTAAAAATAGAAAAGAAAAACTTGATGGATGTTCCAAATTTTTCATTTATTTTCACAAGATGCTAAACAGAGCACAGAGACACATTCATAATTTTAATTGCCTAAATGACATTAGAAATTCCTGGTTGCCTATAAAATATAAACTCAAATAGTAACTGTGGGTCACATATGTAGGTTTAATTTCCTAAGCTTAATAATAAAGAATATAACCTATTCATCTTTTGATTGACCATCAAATTGGAAAATAGTCACCATACAATTTTTCTCACTATGTGAGAGAGACACTGTAATGAGCTATTTTTCTGTGTCATCTTTAATTGAAATCTGGAGCTATTTAACTTCTATATTTATATTCTTGACTACTGCTTATAAAAGTTTGGCAAATAGGCTTATAGAAGATGCTAATTTAAATGTCAAAATGTGTGCTGGAAATTAATTTTAATTTTCATTGAAGTAAACAGTTTTTCCAGTCTTTTTTATGGCCAACATCACTCATATCAGGAGCTAAAAATTTAATACCCTTAAAGAATATCCAAGAAAGAAATTGAGAAATCATCTGGAAAATACAAGGAAAAAACGACTGCCTCAAAGAAAAAATTTGAAGAGGATGAATTTTTACTCATATTACTCAAATTTCTCATTAATTTGCTCAAGTGTCCATTTAACTAAGTGAGTGTTATCTGAATTTTCAAGTAAATTATTTAGCAGACATTATATTTTTATAAAATATATATAAGAAGAATAATGCTTCAAACAGACTCTTGCATATTTTCATAGAGCCACTTAAATTAAATAAAAATTCCTTACACTAGATGAAAGGACCCTGTACTTTGGGAAATGCTGTATAACTTTCATAGTACATAGATGCCTTCATTTTAAGGTGTTCATGCAATTATTCCTTGCTACATTTGGGATTAAATATGCACATTAGAAAAAAAAAGAAAAAAACTATCCATTTTCTTAGATAACCTCTTGCCTTTAAAGTAAATCCAGCAATTGGTTTATTGTGTTAAATGTAATAAGACCTTGTAAATAAAGAATCATAACAAATCTGAATTAGAGACCTCTTTAGAAGACATACCTTGTAACAATCCCAGGAATAATCTTATAAATACATGTATTTTAAATCTGTATCATACATAGTCCCTAAACAAGTTTGCACAGAAATTAAAAACAAAAAAACAAAAAAACAAAAAAAAACCAAAAAACAAAAAACAAAAAACAAAACAGTTGGCTGAGTTCCTGCTACTAGAATGTTCAAAAAAACCCTTGGTAAAAATCGGAGTGGAAAAGATATTATTTTCTCCCTTTTTTGGGAGGTTGAAGTTGGCTTAATCAGTACTTTAGGTTCTGACCTAATGATTTGAATTTCAGGACCACTGTACAGTACACATGCATTGTGAAATATTTAAAATGTTAAAAAAAAGTTGAAAAAATGAACATACCATCATAAAAACCTACAGAATATAATCACCAGAGTATCAAATTATATCAAATTATCCCCCACACTCCCTCAGGTCAAAGTCCTACTGTATCTTTAACTGCTATTAACTTTCACATACGCTTACCAACTAATGAAAAAAAAAAAGAAGTATGATTTAAGTTAAAGCATAAAGATAAAAGATCATTTATGAGACGATGATAAAGAAACTGCCACATTTATATTTTAAAAAGCCTTTCTACTTTGAATGACTCCCTTGGAAACATGATTCTACATAACAGAATCAAGGAATTATAAATTATGTGCTATGTTTTTTAATACAAATAATCAAATAGAATTAAAGTGGTTAGGAATCATGTTTCTATAGATTGGGAAGACAACCTTATACTCCTTCCTTCCTTTCCTATATACGAAATTGTGCATCCATTGAAAAAGAGATTTTCATGACCCCATTTTCACTGGGCAACTTTCTCTACAAATAGCAAAGGTCTAGTTATTATTAGCAGTGCCCAATAGACCTACAGGTGAAAGGATTATTGAATACAGCATACATTTTGTTAGGAAAAGGTACTAGAGAGAAAAATACAGCAGCAAGGTTATTATAAAAATATGCTTTTGTTTAAAGGTAAATTGTAAAAAAATTTTTTCTTCTCTATTTTAATTTGGTAATCCTGGGCATATTTTATGTGCAGAATACTTTAAATGGTGAGGAAAATGAGTGTAATTTAACAACTAATAGTTTTTAGAATAGCCTTTTAAGATATTTTTTTGTTGGTCTCTTGAAGTTCTACCAGCTGGTTTGCAATTACAGAAATGCTATAGAACGTATCACTCTGGGACAGCAGAATTACTGGAAACTTTAGTAGAGTAGGATCAAAGGCTGACAAGGGGCTCTACTTAGAAGATAAAGAAAGTACAATAGGGTTGTGAAAAGTTTTATTTGAGATCGTTTTCTTATTTCTCAAAGACTGAATAAAACTTGTGAAACATCAGCAAACCACTTTCCTCTGACCTGGGCTTGATAAGCCAACTGCTGTAGTTTAATAGTTTGATTTGTTGGTAATAAAAAAAAAAAAAAAAAAAGGAAGAAGAAGAAAAGAGAAATAAGCTCACTTTGCCATATCAGGTATGTAATCATGTCAGGAGATAGAGTGCATTGTTTATTAAAATGTGCTTTCAATCGTAGAATTCTTATACCCCATATGTCATTTTCTTATAATAATTATAATAATAATACAAATGGAATTCATATTAACAAAAGTATTAAGGCAAATAGAATTTACATTAAAATAATATAAATTATTTCTACAGAAAGAAATTGACTAAAATAAGATGCATATTATATAACCTTTAGTCTAATCAGTCATAACATTTTTTACCGGTAAAACATTTGGTGGATGTCCCTTTCCTTTCCTCTCTATTTTCCAACCACCTACTGAAAGGTATCAACTCCTTCATAACGGATCCATCTATTTATTATTTAGACTAACTCTCCTGTTCCCATTTTAATTATCCCCACTTTCTTCAGCATATTGAAGAATGTTCTCTCTAAAGCACTTTTATAGAAATTTACTTAAACATCTCCAATACTGGAAAGCAAAAACAAGACAAAACAAAGCATGTCTTCACTTCTAATGTGTCCTAATTCTCAGTTTCACGCCTGTGCTTCCATGTTAGCAAATGACAGTTTAGAGAGCATTCTATACCACCTGTCACTCTGTATTCAACACCATTTCTTTACTCATTGATTTATAACTTCAGTCCCATTAATCTACTGAACTTCAGTTGTCAAGGTCATTAATGACACTTTTATTACTAAATTTGAGAAACAGATTCTTTTCTTACTGCAACTCAGAAGTATTTTTCATTGTTCAGTATTGCCTCCTTACCTCTAATTTTTCTCTCCTATTGGCTTCCTTGACACTATTCTCCTATTTCTCTGGCTCTTTCTTCTCAGTATTTTTTATGAGTGCCGCAAGCCATACTGAAATGTTAAATGTTGATTTTCCCAGGTCTTTTCCCTTATCTCGTTTCTCTTCAAAGCATCTACTCTTCTTGTCAAGGCGATCCATTCTATGAATCTACTTTCTACATGCTAATAGCCACAAATCTACATTTCAAACTCATCTCCATGTCTCATGAGTTCAACAATTACATATCCTGGTTTTTGGCATCTGAGTGCCATATGGCATCTCTGATGACAGCATAAAAAAATAATCATTGTCTTTTTTCTCAGAAATGATTGTCCAGGATTCTTTGTTTAAGAGCTGAGTAATACAATTCACCACTATTCATGGTATAGATACTCTTCCATCAATGTCTTGTATTGAATTTGGCTTTATCATCTAATTCCTCAAATATTTGGCTTTCTAGCTGTCTTAGTCCATTCCAGCTGCTGTAACAAAAATACCTGATACTGGGTGGCTTAACAATACAGGCAGTTCTGGAGACTGGGAAGTCCAATATTAAAGCATTGTCAGATTCAGTGTCTAGTGAGGGTGGGCTTGCTTCCAGGTTCATAAACAACTGTCTTTTTCCTTTGCGCTCACATGGTGGAAGGGACGGCTCATGAGGGTCTCTTTTTTTAAGTCGCTAATCCTATTCATGAAGGGTACACCCTCATGACCTAATCATCCTCCAAAGGCCTCACCACAAATATTATCACACTGGGGACTATTATTTCAACATGTGAATTTTGGAGGGATACATTCAGTTTATAGTACTAGCTCTAAAGTGTCTCTGATACTTTGATCTAAAAATCATCAGAGGGGGTATTGGATGGCCATACAACACTATGGAGCTTCATTGTTTTTATTTTGACTCTGAGGCAATTATCAGAAAACATATTTCAAAAATTTGTGTTAAGAAATGTATGCCTTCCAATTTGATTCTTTTCTTAACCCTCAAATCATGTACAGAAACCTGGCTGGAGGCAGATGGAGGACTAGTGGAGTAGAGGAATGCCCAGTATACTGTTTCTTTCTCAAATAATCTAAAGTAAAACTTTCTGTAGCACATATCATCCACATACCCAGAGCTCTCAAATTTACCATCCTGAGAAGATAACTGTAGAAAATAATAGCCTAATAACTTACTCACTGAAGTTTGGCACCCCTATCAATAATTTTCTTTTTTAAAAAAATATTCTATTAATCAGGTACTTACAGGAGAAAAAACGAGCTGTAGAGATTAAATATCCAAGAAGAAGGATAATAACAAGAACTAAATAACCTAATGTAGAAGGAAAAAAAGATAATTTAAGAAATGGGATATATAACACTTTTTTGAATTAGTATTCTCAATTAGAATTAAAAATATATTGCGGTTTACAATGAAAATATATCAAAGAACACATTTAGTTCTTATATATTCAACATTTTTACTGTCCCCCAAATAATTCTGAGAGAATAACTAAAAAATAAAGTTAAGTTGGGGCGTCTGGGTGGCTCAGTCAATTAACCATTCAACTTTGACTCAGGTCATGATCTCACGCTTTGTAGGTTCAAGCCCCACATCAGGCTCTGTGCTGACAGCTCAGAGCCTGGAGCCTGTTTCAGATTCTGTGTCTCCACCTCTCACTGCCCCTCCCCCACTCATGCTCTGTCTTCCTCTGTCTCAAAAATAAATAAACATTAAAAAAATTTTTTTAAATAAAGTTAAGTAAATACCCCCAAACATAATGTAATTGGTAAAGTTTTAAAAAATATTTGAGAAAAGTTAAGTCTCCTAATCTTCTAAAACTATAATTCCTTAATAAAACATTTTTTTTTCATGTGTGTGGTTTAGTCCCTACCTATCTCTCCTTCCTCACCTCTCACAAGGCTGGTTCTTGACATCTGTGCTTCAGCCAAACCAACCTTCTTTTATCCTCATGCTCTTCCCACAAGGACCTAAACATGCTCCTGTTGGAAAGTTGTTTAAGAACTTTTCTTCCAGATTATCTACTACTTATATTTCTGATTGCAGATCATGTTTCACATCCTTAAAAAATAAAACCCTGCTTTTATGAGTTTGGTTACTTTAGATCTCTCATATAAGTAGAATAATGCTCTATGACTATCTAATTTCAGTTAGCATGTCCTCCAGTTTCATCTATGTTGTAGAATATGACAAGCTTTCCTTTTTTGTGGCTGAATAATATTCCATTTTATGTATACAGCTCAGAAAATTAAAATACAATAGTGTTTTTCAGATTGGGGGGAAGGGAGAATTGGGAAGTAGCTAATTTAATAGGTAAATAGTTTTACTCATGCAAAATGAAAACAATTCTAGAGATCTGGTGCACAATTTTGCACATATAGTTAACAATACCATATATTACACTTAAAAATGGTTAAGAGGGTAGATTTAATGTTATGTGTTCTTACAATAATTAAAAAAATGTTTAAGAAAATATACTTTGAATTTGGTTAGCAACTTAAATATTTTTATAATTAAAAAAATATTATCCAAATCTAGAGGGAGAAAAAAGCAGAAAGAAAACAGCAATCTTCTTATGACATATGACCCTAATACAAACTTTCATGGAACCATGGACCTATTCTTAGCTCTTGCTATGGGTACTATCTTATGCTCCTTTGAGGATAATCATAGCTTAGAGTTTAAGGGAAAAGTCTCTAAAATTAAATTGCCCTAGTTCAAAACCTGGTTCTGCTGTTAGCTCTATAAACTTGAACAACTCACCTCACTTCTCATTCTCTGTTTCCACATTTGTAACATGAGTATAGTATTAACATCTATGTCATACAGTTATCATCAATTACAAAAATAGAAAGAGATTATAGTCAGGTCCAGCAACAGTAAGTGCTCAATAAATGCTAACTTCTACTATAAAAATAATTAGCTTATTTTACAGAATATTTAGAAAACATACATAATATATGAGTATATGGATAACATCTATGTCATACAATTGTCAAAATTATGAAAAAATAGATATGTATGTAAACTTATTATAGTTAGGTCTAGCATACAGTAAGTGCTCAATAAATGCTAACTACTACTTTAAAAAAAAATTATTATACAGTAAGTGCTCAAAAAATTCTAACTAGTACTTTTTAAAAATAATTAGCTTACTTTACATTATATAAATATATATAACATATATAATAGATATTAATATAACATATAAATATATTTTATGTTTTCTTTGGAATATGTACATTCCATTGACTTGATTCTAAGAAATATGAGAACAAAGGTAAAGTTTTCCTTGGCACACAATTTATATGTTTGGATCTTTTCATTGCTATTAACAAAAAAACCCATCACTGTTGTCCTGAAAATTTTTTTAAGTTCATTTTGAGTTTAGAAAGTCAAGAGGATAGTGCAACCTTCTGACCCAGAAGGCTAACGAACATCTCTCCTCCCATAGATGAGCCCCCTAATGTACAGCTACACGTGGAGCAATTCCCTCTGAAAGAAATCTAGAAACTATCTGAGTGACTCCTACACATCAGGCAATGGGGAAAATACCAACTTTCAAAGGAGTAAGAATGGTTGAGGCTCACTCTTGACATAAATACCATAGTGTCATATAATCAGAAACCACCAACTCCCAGTTTTTCTCTGAGGAGCAAAAAGTCTGGAACAAACATCTATCACCCCAAATTTTGAGAATTCCACCTGAGGAACAGGCCCCCCCCAAACACTTAGCTCTGAAAGCCAATGGAGCTTGCATACATGAAACACAAGTCTATAGCAAACAAGAAGCAGTTCCTAGTGAGCAAGGAAGACCTTTTGACTTCCCCTCCCCAGGGTCAGTGCAGAGGGGATAGGCATAAACATACCCATCTCCCAATATTTCCCTGAGAGAGGTCTAATTGCATACTTTACAAGCTACTGTATAAAGGTCTATCTAATTTAACATGCAACTAGGGGCCAGCTGTGATCTTTCCTGGAACCCAGGGAAGTCAGTAAACACTTTGAACAATAGATAGATCATCCAGAACAGAAATGTTCACCAGTGAAGTCTACCAAACATTTAAAGAAGAATTACTGTGGGGAACTTAGGTGGCTCAGTCAACTGAGCATGTGACTTTGGCTCAGAGAAGGATCTCCTGGTTTGTGAGTTTGAGCCTCATGTTGGGCTCTGTCTCTCAACAATAAATAATAAACATTAAAAAATTTAAAAAAAGAATTAATGCCAATCCTTTAAAAACTTCTCCAAAAAAACAGAAGAAGAAGGAATGCTTCCAACTCATTTTGAGAGGCTAGCATTACATTGTAACAAAAGTCAGACCAAGACACCACAGAAAGAAAGACAGAAAGAAAGAAAGACAGAAAGAAAGAAAGGAGAGAGAGAGAAAGAAAGAAAGAAAGAAAGAAAGAAAAAAAGAAAAAAAAGAAAAAGAGAGGAAGAAAGAAAGAAAGAAAGAAAATGGAAGAAAGAAAGAAAGAAAGAAGAAAGAAAGAAAGAAAGAAAGAAAGAAAGAAAGAAAGAAAGAAAAAGAAAATTACAAGCCAATATCCCTGATGAACATAGATGCAAAAAATTCCCAGCAAAATACTAGCAAACCAAACTCAACAGCACACATTAAAAGGATCATGCACCATAATCAAGTGTGATTTATTCCACAGATACAAGGATGTTTCAACATTTGGAAGCAAATACATGTGACACACCACTTTAAAAAATGAGTAATAGAAATCATATGACCACTTCAATAGATGTAAAAAAACATTTGGCAAAATTTAACATCCTTTTGATAAAAATGCTCACAAACTGAGTAAAGAAGGTACATATCTTAAGATAATAGAGGTCATATATGATAAGCCACAACTAACATCACACTCAACAATGAAAACATTTCAAGATCAGGAACAAAACAATTATGCCCACTTTTATTAACATAATACTGGAAGCCCTAGCCTGATTGATTAGGTCAGAAAAAGAAATAAAAGGCATCCAAACTGGAAGGTAAAATTGTCTCTATTTGTAGATAACATGATATTATACATAGAAATTTTATATACAGAAAACTCTAAAGACTCTACCAAAAAAATTTTAGAACTAATATATAAATTTAGTAACATTGCAGGATACAATACCAATATACAAAAAATAGTTGTGTTTCTTTACACTAACAATGAACTATCAGAAAAAGAAATAAGAATTCAATCCATTTAAAATACCATTAAAATGAATAAAATACTTAGGAATAACATAACCAAAGAAGTGAAAGATCTATAGTGAAAATTACAAGATATTCATGAAAGAAAAAGAAGACATGTATGAATGAAAACATATTCCATGTTCCTGGATGCAAAGAATTAATATTATTAAAATGCCCACACTGCTCAAAGCAATCTACAGATCCAATGCACTCTGTACCAAAATTCCAATGGTATTTTTTTTGACAGAAAAAGAAAAAAATCCTAAAATTGTAGTCACAAAAGACCCAGAATAACCAAAGCAGTATTGATAAAGAGCAACACTGGAAGCATCACACTTAGTGATTTCACACTATATTTCAGAGCTATAGCAATTAAAACAGTATGGTATTGGCATGAAATGAGATGCATCGATCAAAGGAGCAGAATAGAAAGCCCGAAATAAACCAATGCATATATGGTCAATTAATTTTCAACAGAATATCCGTATGTACACACATGAGAATACCATGGGCTTTTCTATTCTTTGGACTTCTAGGTATACCTATCTGATCACACACAACATCCTTCTTCTCCTTGGACCAGCATTATTTTCTATCTCTGTCTCTCTAAGTGAGCATGGATTGGCTAATGCATCCTTAACTTTATTAGGTATTGGTCATGGTCCTCACATTTAGTTAGTGATGGTTTTCCTTAGCACTTAAATTAACCCAACTTAGCTTACACTATACAATTGCAAAATGCAATTGAATCTTCTGTTTTGTGGATGTATTGATTCTTACCATGATTTATATTGCTGATACTGAATTTTGATCATTTTTGAAAATTTGATAAAGTGCCTAGGTCAGATCTCCTTTGCCACAATATAAGTAGTTTATTTAAAACAAAATATGCATAACATTTACTAATTCATAGGACATGAAATGTTCTATGAATATGGAACCATTTAAACAGATGGACCTATCTGTTTCCTGAAACTTACTTAATTTTGCAGCAAGTTTTGGTGATTCTTTGTTTTTTGGTTATTGATAACTATAAAAAGGAATAAACTTTAATTTGAATTTAATTTTTAAAAGTTGTAATAAAAAGGCATAAACTTTAATTTGAATTTAATTTTTAAAAGTTGTATTCTGAATAAATATCATTTTGGAATGATAAAACATATTTGTTTCTACTTATGCCATTAATAATTACTTGTATTATGTCTGAGTGAGAACTGTAGACCTTTGTTAACAATTTTTACCAGAAAGCTAACAGAAATACTATTATTCTAAACAAAATTTGCCTATTATTCAGTTCTTTCTAGTAGTTTTATAAACATTTATTTAGTTTTTCAAAAAGTCTTAAAATAATTGTTGAGTTAGGCTTAATTCTGCATATTCATTTAATGTACTCATTAGTTAAATGTCTATTATATAGCAGCAAACTATTTTAATATCATTTTGATTAGTATTTATTTTAGTTTTATCCATCATTCAAAACACACTTGCGTAGTAAAGGAAAAATGATTAATGTATTATGATTCACATATTTGACAGATTACATGCATCCAATAAATGTATGTACATGTATACAACATATATACCATTATAAATTTATTTTGCAAGCATTTCTATGTTTCTGATGTCTAGGCAGAATTCTAAGTGCTCTGAAGATATTCATTTAATCTTTATAATAAGCCCATGAGGTAGATAATAATTTTAGAGATGAGAAAATAGACACCAAAGGATTTTAAGTAGCTCCCACGGCAGTTCTGCAGGCACAGCGAAAGAGCCAAAACTCAAACCTGTATTCCAGTTCCACAATTCATGCTTTTAGCCCATTACCAAGGTGCATCTCAGCTAGGCTAAAATATTTAAGACAAATCATTTTATATTCTTAGTTCCTAGTCTATTTTTTAATCTCCCAGTCTGTGCGCTAAGTAAAGAAAATGAGTAGATATTTTACTTAACATTTTACCTATGTGTATTGATCTATAATTTAACTTCTTTTGGTTTTATTCTTTCTGGTGCATTGTGGTTTCAGTGTCATGAAAAGGCACCTTTTTTTTTTTTTTTAACTCTTTTATCTCTTTTTAACTCCTTTATCTCCTTCTAAATCCACCTTTCTCTAGCTGCAACTGAGACTAGGTCACACCTTAGGAAGGATGGAGGCACAGAAGCCTGATTCCCTTTTTTTAAGAGTAAAATTATACTTGGGCATCTATTTCCGTTTTTGTTCTCACTTTAGGGGTGTAAACACTAATTGAACAAAATTATGATGAGACCCAGTGAAAATAGGCCTAGCAGTGCCAAAGGGATCCTCAGTTTATCTTCTCAGCTCTGCTTAAGACACCAAGATGTTGCACATGGGGCTTAGCACCAAATCCTCCTTAATGACAAACTGTGAATTTGCTTCCTCTGGAGAGCTTCTTGTTAATAATGTACATCAATGCCAAACAAGTGGTTCAAACTCCAGGTGTTTATGATCCCAGGTAATTCTCTTTTCATAACTTGCATATAATTACACATATCCTACTTGTTAATCATTAGACTTGGGATTTACACATATTCAACACAGCAAAAAAAAATCGTAGTCATTTATGTAAGTCGCTGAGTAAAATTAATGAAACAAAGGTTAGATCCCTTTAAAGTACATGATTTTACAAGCCAAATTTCTGTATCATGAAAAGAAAATATTTTTTTCATTTCTGGATCTAAATCCCATTTACTTAGAGTTTTCGGTGTAAAATTATAGTGAAATAAAGAAAATGTGGGATTTTCACTAAACTATAATACGTTTAAGAAATAATACAAAACATTGTTATAATAATTATTTATTGAATAAACACAAGAAGTTTTAATGAAGTATAATTTTGTTTGTTAAGTCTATTCAAACACTTCAAATATTTCAAAGCTGTATTTACTTTGTAAGTAAAATTTAATGACGGGAAAAATTAACGTTTCAAAAACTTAAGATATAATAATAAAAGAGGAGAGTGACATCATCTTTTGTAGACAGAATGAGATCATTTTAACTAGAAAATGTAGAGAGTGCTTTATTTCAGTTAATTAAGGCCAAATTTAATATTCCAAATGATAAAATAGTCAAGTTTTGAATAAAAACATTTGAAAGGAAAATATAATAAGATCACTGTTTTAAGCAATATTATACTTTAACTATGTGTAACAACCTCCCACCCTTCATATCTTTCAGTGTAGGATCCCATTCATAGGGATCCCATTCACAAAGTGCCTTGAGTTGGCACTTTGAGCAAGGTCTTCCCCTCTGCCTCCCTTTTGTTTTCCTGAGCACACTGACTCCTTCCTAAACATTCCAGTGACAGTACTAAGCTTCAGTCCTTTATGACAAAAGAATACATAAATATTATATTTTACTTTATTTGCCAGTTTGTGATCTTCACATCTGGAAAGTAACTTATCTGGGCACAGCAATTTTGACTCTTTCTGTTTCTAGAATGTGTTTGTTTTTAGGCAACACGCCACTGCCTTCTTATACTGATTGTTAAAACTGTACCAATTTTAATACTTTGAAAAAATATTTTTTTATTACAAGCATAGAGAATGATTTCTAGTCCTTTGAATAAAAATAACATTTTGTGTGAGAGATTGTTTTGTTAGCAAACTAAAAACGGTGAGCCTTATTAATTTTATGATTTTATTTATAAATTACTAAGATGTATTTTAACTTAAACCTTTGATTATGGATTATATTCCATTTACTTTTTTCCTTCTAAAGCTTCCATGATCACAATTTTGACCTGTGCTTAATAACTTATGATTAACAAATTTATATTATTTTATCTCTATTAAGTTTTTAACATTTTATTTCTTTTGTATTTGACTTTTTGCAAAACAAAAATTTGCCATGTGAAATTTTTAATGCTTCTAAATAATTACATTATGGATCAAATATATTTATTTTAATAGACATAGTGCTACTCAACTATTTTTTAAATAAATGTATAAATGCTTATTTCATAAAAGGCCATTCTTTTTCACTTTTATTTCTCTCTCTTTTATTCTCTCTCCAGTCTTTAGCACTTCTACTGAATTAATAATTAGGAAAAAAATCACTATTTTTATTTCCAACATGAAATAATGCAATGAATGTCACATATAGATTTGAGCTTCTATTTCAAACAAGGTAGAAAAGATAGTAACCCATGTATCTTATTTTATTTTTGACTCTTATGGTACCAGGAAGTAGAGATTAAGAGAGCCCAGTGTTGCCTGGGCAAAAGATAAAAAGAGGGGCTTGTACCTACCACCAGGGAGAGGTATGTAAAAAGTACAATCCCTAAATTGTATATTTAGTTTGCTCAGCTCAAAATATCTGTAAGATTTATTCCTATGAATCTAATGTCCAAATGATAATATTTAATAAAAGGGGATTAGAACATTAATTTCTTTCCTACCTGTGATGGCACCATTTGGGGTTAAGATACAGAGATTCCCTTATAGGATATTCTGCTTGGAGAGATGAGGGATCTAGAAAGAATCACATACAGAAAATTTAAAGGGTAGTATTAGATGGCTCTCTAGTAATTTCAAGTTAAGATTTTACTTTTTGGGTTCCCAACAATCATCCACCTCTCAGTATGGATAAAGCAGACGCTGGATTCATGCAAACCTATAAACTCATTTTGACATATTTCTCATATATCACCTGTGAGAGACTACTTCAGGCAGTCTGCAGGGAGAGGCAATTCGGGCAATAAGTAAGGGCCTCGTGGCTTTGTAAACTCTGCTAATAGTATCAGAACAAAAAGATATAAAGATATAAATGGACCAATAAATGAATTTGGCTGCCATGTGAATCTCATCCTCAGAACCCTGGAAAAATGAGACATGCTCAGTGTTACTTGCACTACGTTCTGTAGGCAAGGAATTGCTAAGGTCTTCAACATCAGAGCCCAATGTATCTGTACTAGACTAATGGGCATTAATAGGCATAAACAGTTCTTCATATGTGTATTCCCATACATCTCTTTATTCCTCCTGCCCCACAAGCTCAGTGTTATCTTTTCTTTATTACTTCTTGATCTCTTAGGCTCTGCTTGCTCAGATTTTCAGCCTTCTCCTAAATTTGGTTTGCCATTATCACTTTGTTGACCATATTACTCATGGTTTTTCTCTGTGCATCCTTTCTTCTCTAGCTTTGGCAGGTAAGTGCCTTATTCTCTAGTTATTTCACAGTTCATAATTCTGTTAAAGAGAAACTATTGGTTCAATACACATTTCTGAGCCAAGCCTAATAGCAGTAACCAAAATGAAGGCAAATGTGCTATAAAACATGGTTGTCAAGGACTTCCCATGGAGAACTCCACATTAAGCATCTTCCTTTGGAGGGTTTGGGGACATAGTAGATCACACAATTAATATATCTAATTTTATATGTGTGCGTGTGTATACACACACAGATATGTCTTGTGTACACACGTTAAACATGTATGCATATGTGTATATATTTACATATATATAAATTTAAATTCTTATGCAATTATTACCTAAATTCTTTCATAAATTCCTACACAAGTTCTTTTATGTTAATAAAATGACTCATCTAAGTTTAGACAACTTGTAAATAGCAGAACAAGTAACTGAATGAACGTTTTCTTTCTTTTATACAGATATTTTCCCCAGACATTTTTCAAACCCAGAGTTCCAAATGTACTCCATTAGAGTACATGGATTTTATTACCAATATACTTAATCATCACATAGTTGTATAGGCTATTAAGTGAAATCTTATTTTTCCTACTTATATGTGTTGCATTTGTATAACTGCAGAAACGTTGAAAAATGCAGTTGTATAGAAAATTAAAACAAATCACCCATAATAGTTAACTCAATGTTAATTACAATAAAAAGTGTATTGGTTTTGTTTGTTGTATAGGTAAATAAAGACATATTATATAATTAAGAAACAAAAGAATATTTATAGGCTACTCTTACTTAGAAAGTAACACGTACTAACAAGTATGGTCTCATGTGTTGTTACATTGTTACAAAAATGTGTTAGAGGATACACAAGAAATTTTTATATTTACAAAATGACTTTATATAATAAACAAAAACTTCCCATATTATTCCCAATTTGCTTGGCAGTTTTCTCATTGTGTCCTCATAAGTTAAAATTATGTGCACATCTAAAGCACGGTTTTGTTTTATTTTAAAAGTCATAAAAGTGGAATTACTCGATAAAATTTCATAAACATTTTAGAGATTTTAATGTGTATTATGAAATTGTCTTTCCTTAATTTGTACCTTATTTACAATCTCATCATTATGATAAAAATATCTAAGCAAGATATTCTGTCAGCACTAAGAGCACCATTGGCTTTAAAAAAGAAATAAAAAGCCATATTCAGAATTTTGGTAAGGATTATTTAAACAATTATTTGACATATTTATTATATCTTGCATTTATATCCCCAGGAAAAATATGTGCTTTATGTGCAATTAAGTTTATTCTTTTAGTTACTACTGTGTTCATATAGGTTGATTACATGTGAAGTTTATTATTCATTTTCTTTAATGCCATGTACTATAAGATGATAAAGTTATCACTGATTTAGGACTGAAAAAAATATAAAGAAACAAAACAATAAAAATAATATAAATAAAATTAAAAATAAAGTGATGATTGACATTCAAGGTGAAAATTTTTCTCATTTCATGCCTTCACCATAACACAGATGACTAATTTCATGAATCAGAAAATTTCTCCACTTCCTCCAGATTGAAATCTTTCAGGCAATTGTCTTATTATTTAAACTAGAAAAAAGAAAGTAAGATAAGCTCAGATTTCTCTTTCTAGAAAATTCTCTAGTCTTAGGATCAGTGGTGTACTGAGAGTCGGCTCATATAAGTTTATCAGTTATTGTGATATTTTCATGAATTTACTAAATAATTGTTGAATATAGTTGTTATTAAAAATTCTACATACATTTATAAATAAACTATGATAAAACAAAGCTGATAAATATTCACATGTCATCAATAATTATTTTAGTACATTTACTATTCTTCTGTTTTTGAAATATTTATATTCATATTATACATCTATAAATTTATATCAGTTACATATGTACATTATATAAATATATTTATATATCTTATGTATGTATGACAAAAATACTATATAAACATTGTTATTGCACATTACTAACCAACTCTGCATTCGGACACATCTGCTGGTAGCTTGAACCAGCTATGGGCGCTGTGTCTATAATACCACAGAAACAGGGAAACACTGAAATTTGATTCTTTTTTTTCCTAGAGAGAAACAAATAAAAATACACATGTTGGTAGTGCTATTGCTGGATCTTAGTATTTTTATTTGTTTCTGTAAATGTTTAAACTACATAAATTTTATTAGGGAATGTGTGTGTGTGTGTGTGTGTGTGTGCACGCGCGTGTGTATAGTGGTTTGCTGATGAATGGATAAAGAAGATGTGGTTTATATATACAATGGAATACTACCTGGCAATGAGAAAGAATGAAATCATGCCATTTGCAGCAACGTGGATGGAATTGGAAGGTATTATGCTGAGTGAAACAAGTCAGTCAGAGAAGGGCAGATATCATCTGTTTTCACTCATATGTGGATCTTGAGAAACTTAAGAGAAGACCATGGGGGTAGGGAAGGGGAAAAAATAGTTACAGAGAGGGAGGGAAGAAAACCACAAGAGACTTTTAAATACAGAGAACAAACTGAAGATGGACAGTGGGGTGGGGGAGAGGGAAAATGGGTGATGGGTACTGAGGAGGGCACTTTTTGGGATGAGCACTGGGTGTTGTATGTAAGCCGATTTGACAATAAATTATATTAAAAAATACACATGTTGGAAAAATACATTTAATCAAAGTTTGTTGCTAAATGTATTAAATGCATCTAATCGTTGCTACTGCTATTAATGAGATATGGATAAAATGGCATATGTAAATAAATAATAAAATGAAAGGAGAAACTTGCAAGGACCAATGATGATATTGCGCTATGTGCTATGAACTAATAAATATGAACAAGTTGATTCTTCCACCTGCACTTGAGAGAGAGAGAGAGAATTTTGTTTCTGTTGACCAATTTTATACACTTAATTATAAAACTTAATTATAAAACTAGTAGTTTAAATGTCACCTTAAGGATTTAAAGTTATCTGGAAGAATGCATTGTGCCCATCATGATTTTAAACACTTATTGCATGACTTAAGCTGTTTAAAACCTACATACAGATGACAGCCAAAATGCTGAAAATTAGTTTCCAAATAATAAATATTGTATTGACATGTCTTGAAATTATAATACCAGGTCTTTTGTGTGCTTTGTGCTATTTCCTTCCGTGGTTCACGCACGGAGTGAAGAAGTAGCAGTGTATAGTAGAGAGATGTCTGATGTCAGAGACTAGAGTGAAACCTCAGGAGATAGGCTGCACTACCTTTCAAAAAGGCTATTGCATTCACTTAGTGTTTTTGCAAAAGTGTGTGTACTTTACTAAAGAAAAAAGACAAAGAAAAAATCTATAATCGCTAATGTCACTGGGGAGATATATTCTGAGGATGCACCTAGTTAGTGTTATGGTTGCCTAGGATAACAGGGAGAAAACAATGACTGGGAGATAAACTCAGATACTGCTGGAAGACTGAAATTACTTTCAAATGTAGTAGAAACTTTTACTCCACAGTGTGCAAAATCACTAAAGGAAATATATAAAAAATTAGTGCTAAATTTTGGAGACAGTAAGAAATAAGTTGGCATTAAATTTCTTGCCATGAGATTTCTAGTTGTTATAGAGTCAACAGTGCTAATGATGATCAAATTATAAATTATTGAAACACCAAAATGTTGCAGACAGTTCAACCATACTGAAAATCATGAATTGTGTTATCTCTTGAGTGTTCTCTTATATTTCTTATATATATATATATATATACACACACACAACATACGTATATATATTGGTCTAAAAACATTTTTTCTTGGGGTTCCTGGGTGGCTCAGTCTGTTGAGCATCTGACTTTGGCTCAGGTCATGATCTCACGGTTTGAGTTCAAGCCCCACATTGGCCTCTGTATGACAGCTGAGAGTCTGGAGCCTGCTTCAGATTCTGTGTCTCCAGCTCTCTCTCTGCCCCTCCTCTGCTCTCACTCTGTCTCTCTCTGTTCTCAAAATGAATAAATGTTAAAAAATAAATAAATAAATAAAATAAAAGTATTTTCTCTTTTAAAAGGCTCAGTAACCTAATTGAAATGTAACTGTTCTTTCATCTATCAAACATAGTCTATCTTTATTTCATTGGAATTTACTTTTTTAGTTTTAAAAACATAAATTTTAACATATAACAACTGGCCAGAATATATTTTATAACTTTCAGGTAACTTTAGCAGGAAGAAATTGAAGAACAGTATACTAAAATAGCTGCTGTTCCATTGAGAATTTAACCCTAAGCACATGCCTTGGGGACATGGCTTACAAAGAAATAAAATTATTTATGTCATATGAGTTTATAAGTACAAGAAGTGATACCTCATAGTTGCTATTCAGTGGAAAGAGCACTGAATGTAAAATAAGACCCAGTTTCCAAGTCCTAAGTATGGCACTTACCTATGATATGGCTGTGGACAATTAATTTAAACTCTATTTATATACTATAATTGAAATAAACTTTCTCTTAAGCTTTGTTTAAAGAATCTTATATGTGGAAGCACTAAGTAAAATTCTATGATTATTTTACGATAATCATATATCACTTCTAACACCTCATTGAAGAAACTACACACATTCAAAAACCACGAAAGAAAGAAAGAAACCAAACACGTCCTACACCTGGCAATAAGAATTCCATTATTTCCCACAAATTTTCCAAGAAGATAAAAACTTATTCCTTATTTATTAATATTTATTCCTTATTTATTATTAATAATTCATAAGTCAAATATAAAGGCTTTGAAAATTCTTGCTGAATAAAAAAATACTGGAATTCATAGTGTAAAACTCTAATAAAAAAGACTTTTAATATTGAATGTATTGTTAGGAAAATTATAAAGAATTACAACCATGCTGTTTAAAATTTTCCTAAAATTCAGTGCAGAAGATCCTTGATAATTAAGGATTGACGATTCTGATTGTGTTAATAGTGGGGATTCTTTTTATTTTTATGGTAGGCATAATTGTAAGGATATACCTGACAATGCCTATTCCCTCATTCTTCATTCAAATATTAATCTAGGTACCATGATAAAGGGATTTTGCAGGCTAATTGAGGTGTCAAATTCACCGAAATTGTGATAAGAAGATCTCAATGGGTCTGAGGCAATAGGTGAACCTCATTAGAAGAGAGTTTTCCCTGGTTAGTGGAAAAGGAAAGTGAGAGAGAATCAAAGCATGAGAATTTGACAGACTGTGGCTGGCTTGAAGATGGGGGGCATGGGGGCTGGAAGCACATATGACAAGAATTTGGATATCTTCTAGAAGATGAGATTAGCCCAGGGATAACAGCAAACAAGAAAACTGAAACCTCTGTCCCAGAACATCATGGAAGTGAATTCTGCTAGCCATCTGAATGATTTTGGAAACATATTCTTCCCCAGAGACTCCATATAAAACTCCCACCCAGCCAACACATTGACCTCAGCCTTGTAAAATCTAAACGGAGACTCAGTGGAGTTGCCTGGTTTTCTGACCCACAGAATTATTAAATAATAAGTGGTTTAATTTTAGGCTGCCAACTTTGTTGCAATTCAATAAATTCACTGAACAAATTGTTTGCTGTTTTGTGTGCCAATTGTTTTTGTTTTTAAGGCACTATGTTGACTGATGTGAGCAAACAAACATTAATCAAATAAGAAAAGATGCAATATATTGGTTTGAAAGAAAAAATGATGAGAATTGGTATTTTAGTTTTAAGCTTCAGGAAGAGCAATCAGGGTTGGATATGAAGATATTTTTACAAAGATAGTCCAATAAAATGCTAAATTGAATTTCATACATCAATTCAAAGTATTTATTAGTTCTACATTTCTAAACAATAAATATCCTGAAGAATTGTGAGAAATACAATGCAAAGGAGAAATTATGTATGCATTGAATTATTATATGTGTGGACACTATTTACAAAAACAAAACAAAACAAAACAAAACAAAACCCAGAGCTCTACACAATTTTTATCATTGGAGTACCTTATAAGAGGAGTATTCCTGGAAGAATAAAATAGAAATATTACAAAATAAGTTGGAAAGGGAAAAAGTATGTCCCCAGGAAACCAGGTGAGGGATCTTATTGGTAAGTGAAATGTGGCCTTAAATATATGTAATCACAGAACAAATAGGAACAGAAAACTTTGAGAGATATCACAAGGTTTTTATTTAGAAAAAAGCAAGGAAAAAAGGAAAGGTAGAAACTATATATGTGTGTGTGGACAGGGAGAAATACATAATGTTTTTGAAATTCTGAGTCTAAGCATGCAGGCAGGAAAAGAAGAGCATTGTATTAATTCAAATGTAAGCAGATGGGAGAAGTTTGTTTGCAATATAAAGAATGGATAGTTTAAAAGCAACTAATGCAATTTTCAATGGGTGATTCAAACAAAAAATGTGTGTCATGCCTATGAAAGTACAGTTTTGAAGTTCTCAGAGTTGAAATTCTTTGAACTTCCCTGGAGTTATGTCCAAAATCTTTCATTCTAGAAGGTACCTGGGTGGCTCAGTTAGTTAAGTGACTGACTTGATTTCAGCTCAGGACATGATCTCAGGGTTCTAGAGATCGAGCCCTGTATCAGCCTCTGTGCTGACAGCACAGAACCTGTTTAGGAGTCTCTCTCTACCTCTCTCTCTCTGTCCCCCTCCCAGCCTCAAAATAAAGAAACATTTGAAAAAAAATATATTTTTTTAATTCTATAATGAATAAAATTCAATAAAAGCTATCACAATGTCATACAGGATTAGGGAGACAAAAAGTAGTGTTCAAGACTCACAAGATGAAAAGATCCTGTTAAATAGCCAATCATTTCAATTTGAGTCCATGAAAGACTACTTTCCAGGAGTGAATTCTAACTGAAAATAGACTGGGTCTTACAAAGACGGAAACCCACCCTCACATATTAGAGTATCTGATTGGATTGAAATCCCTAATTAAATTATTGAGCAAGAAGTTGGGCAACCATGGTAAGGTTTTTGCAATCTCACAAGGGTGGAGATATAAAAATTGGAGGTAAGCATTGACCAAAACACAGGGGAATTATAAACATCCAGTCTTTCTATTATGATCACTGAAGGAAAACATCAGGGAATCTAGAATTGGAAAAATCCTCCAAAGTTTAAAAAATTTAATACAACTTCAGATTGGATTAGAGAAGAAAATATTATCATAGAAAGTTTTTAAATATCTACACAACAAAAATTGTAAAGATATTTAAAAACTTACTATGATAATGGGTTTTAAACTTTGGAGGATTTTTCTAATTCTAGATTCCCTTTACTTATGTTACTCAGCCAACAACAACAACAAAAAAGAAATCTTGCCATTTGCAATGATGTGGATGGAACTAGAGTGTATTAGGCTCGTTGAAATAAGTCAGTCAAAGAAAGAGAAATACCATATGATTTCACTCAAATGTGGAATTTAAGGAACAAAATAGATAAACATAGGGGAAGGGAAGAAAAGATAAAATAAGATAAAAACAGAGAGGGAGGCAAACCATAAGAGACTCAACTATAGAGAACAAACTGAGGGTTGCTGGAGGAGAGGTGGAGTGGGGTGTGGGCTAAATGGGTGATGGAGATTAAGAAGGGCACTTGTGATGAGCACTGGGTTTTATATGTTAAGTGATGAATCACTAAATTTAAAAAAAAAAACAATCTTTACAATTTTTAATAGACAGTGTTCAATATTCAATAAACAAAATAAATTGACCCAACAACTTAAATAAAATATAAAGACATAATGAATAAAAACAAATAAGCAGACAAATATTCACTATTATTAGTATAATAAATATACCCTAAATTATCACCCTAAAAAATAATAAATAACCCACACCTTTAACACTTTCCATAATCCAACCAGAATATTATTGAAGGCCCATGTTGTGACTGAATTTTTTTTCTCCTGATTAAAACCAAACAGAGGAGCTTGGCTACTAATTAGCTGTCAGGGACTCTTCATGCTTCTACTTGGTTTCTTTTTACCGTCATAAAACGTTTTTTATGTTTTTTTAGGGCAACCATGCCCTACTCTCTGGAAGTCTCCTTTACTATTCAGGTCAATGAAATAATCCCACATAATCAAGCTCAAAAGTGAACAATTATGTCAAGATATCAAGGTGTCAATTGTAACATAATATTTCAAAAGTACAGTCATGACCCAGCTTTGAAGTTATGGTTAAAAACTTTTAATTATCCTTCCCAGGCACATTCACCAACTGTCTCGCTTATTAGTATCCCATATTTTGAGACTGGGTACTAAAGAACTAACAACAATTTTTCTACCTTGGAGATCATGAAATGTTTCAAATTAGCCAGTCCTCAGAAAGCTTGGTGAAATGTAACTACCCTACCCCATTTGCCGTATATATATTCTGCCCTCTACAGCTCAAGCTTGCTAGTGACACTGTCCTTATTTATAACCTGTTGTGTGATCCTGAGTGGCAGCCTTCTATGGTTGGAAGCCGTATAAACAAAGAATTCAGTCTTTCATCTATCCAAGTGTCAGTGTGTTGTATTTTGTCATAAAATTAATTTTTAAATCTTATAAAACACACAATAAACATGAGACTGGTACCTCTCATAAAGTACCCAAACTACAAATGAAACAGTATGGTGTTATGTAGAGGTGGCTTTATTTCCAAATTTATATAGTAAATCCTAAAACACACACTATTTTTTAAGAAGCATAAATGTCAAGAAGGAGATAAAATGGAATCAAATAAAATGTTTAATTAAAATCAGAGTACACAGAAAAGGAGGTAGAAAAAAGAATGCAAAGAATTGAAAACATTTACAAAGATGACAGATTTTATTCCAACTGCATCTATAATTCTTTAAATATAAATGGTGTAAATATGAGTTAAAAGACAGATATTATCATAATGGATTTTAAAAGTAAAGACTTAGGGCACCTGGGTTGCTCAGTCGGTTAAGCATCCAACTTCAGCTCACATGATCTCACGGTTCATGAGTTTGAGTCCCACATCAGCTCTGTGCTGACAGCTCAGATCCTGGAGCCTGCCTCCTTTTCTGTTTCCCTCTCCCTCTCTCTCTGCCTCTCCCCCAGTCACACTGTGTCTCACAAAAAGGAATAAACATTAAAAAATAAGTAAGTCAAGACTCACTTATGTGCTGTTTACAAGAAACAAACTACAAAGACTCAGGTAAGAAATGGAGGATGAAATATATACCATGCTATCCCCATTCAAAAGAAAATTGGAATAGCTATGTTAATTTCAGATAAAGTGACTTTAGAACAAGAAAGAATATCAGAAATAAAGAAGTACATTGCATAATGATAAAGAAGTCAATTCTCCAAGAAGACATACCAATCTTAAACATACATGCATCTAACAATGAAGCATCAAGATGCAAGGAGAAAACTGATAGAGAGAAACAGACAAAAACTGAAAGGAGAAATAGACAAACTTATCATTGTTAAGAAAATTCAATATAACTCTCCCAATAATTGATACCTTAAACAGGCAAAAAAAAATCTACAAGAGTAAAGATTACATGAACAGTATCATGAATAAACTCGCTCTAGTTGACATTGATAAAATACTCCAATGAGAAAAAGTAGAATATAGATTCTTCCCAAGCATATTTGGAACATTTACCAAGATAGACCACATTATGGACCTTAAAACACAACTTATGAACATTTAAAATAAGGAAATTCGCAAAGTGAAAAATATTATATAATTCCACTTACGTGAGCTAGCTAATGTAAAATTCATAGGAACAAAAAAGTAGCATGGTGGTTACAAGGGATGATGGGGAGAGAAAAATGGGAAATTGTTTAGTAGGTATAAGGTTTCACTTTTGCAAAATGAAGAGCAATGAATGATGGTGATGCTTTCACCACAAAGTGAATGTACTCAATGCCACTGAACTGTATGCTTAAACATGGTTAATGTTTGTTTGTTTGTTTGTTTGTTTATGTAGAGAGCAAGCATGCAGGCATATATGCGAGCAGGAGAGGGGCACAAAGAGAGGGACAGTGAAACTCAAGAAGGCTCTATGCTCAGTACTGATGTGAGGCTTGATCTCATGACCATGACATCATGACCTGAACTGATACCAAGAGTCGGATGCTCAACTGACTGAGCCATGCTGGCGTCCCATGTATATGCTTAAACATGGTTAAGATGGAAAGTTTTATACCTGTATTGTAATACAATTTTTTTAAAAAAATGAGTAATTGCTAATCATCTCACAGACACAATAAATAAAAAGGCAATAACACAAACAACTCTATGCCCATAAATGTGATCTTGTAGATGAAATGAACAAATTTCATGAACATAAACTACATTAACTTTATTAAGAAGAAACACCTAACCTGAATAGTTTTGTCTGAAAAAGAAATCAAATTATTAACTAAACTCATTCCAATAAAGAAAAAAAATATGCCCATGTTTTAACTAGTAACATTCACCAATATATAAGGATGACATAGTACCAATAATACTAATTCTACAAAACCTCTTTCTAGAAATATAAAACTAGGTATTATTTCCCAATTCTTTTTATGAAGCCAGTATTACTCTATTACCAAAATAAAAACATTACATGAAAACAAAACTATAGAAATATATCTCTTGTGAACACCAACATAAAATCCTTAACAACATATTAGCAAATTAAATCCAGTAACATGTAAAAAAAAGTCTCAAACAAGTGGGGTTCATTCCAGAAATGAGGCTGGCTCATCATTCATAAAGCAATTTATGCAGCTTACAATATTGTCAGAGAAAACTACAAGACCATATAATCATCTTGATAGACAAAAATTGTCAATAGTTTAACACACACTTATGCAAAAACTAGGAGTAGGGAAATTTTTCTGTCTAGTAAATAGTATGCACAACGAACCTATAGCTACTACAATAAGTAATGGTGAGTGATAAATGCCTTAGGTTCAAGAGCCAGGCATGCATATCCACTCTTACTAGCCCTGTTCCACATAATATTGAATGTCTATTTTGTTCGAAAATACAAGAAACAAAAAACAAAAGTTCAATGAATACAAAGGAGAGAAAAGATGAAAAGAAGTATACCAAAGCATATTATAATCAAAATGTTTTAAATTAATGATAAAAATAACATCTTAAAAGTAGGCATTATATAGCGATAAACAAACATAGTTTGATAGCAAATTTGATAACTTAAAATCTTATACCTAGGGGAAAAAATACTTTAATTCAAGAATGAAAGCAAAAATAAAAACTTTTTTCACTTGCCAAAAACCATTGTGAGCAAACTAGGACTACAATATATATTAAAGTAAGTATTTCACACAGGTGAACAATGATACTGGATGGGCCTACATGAAGAAATGCAGACACCTGGGAATATTAAATATGTGGGAAAATGTAGAATATTTGTTCATTATTTTAATCTCCTCAAGTGGTTATTAGGTTGACTAAAAACAATGACATTCTATTGTAATGTTTATAATGCATGCAGAAATAAAATTAATTGCACAAATGGTGAGAGGGGAGAGTTGAACAAAAGTAGGTGCATGGTTTTATACTATTTGTGAAATGTTATATTACTTATTTTTATTAGGTTTTTAATTTTAATTCCAGCATAGTGAAGACACAGTGTTTTATTAGGAATCTAGACCATGATTATTTAATAATGCACATTGTAAACTCTAGAGAAATAACAAAAAAAAATATAATCAGGAAATAAAGGAGAAAAAGAAATCAGGTATAATATTTATTATGGAAAAAGTAAGGTATTTTGGATATATTGATGGATATACAGAGAATATACAAAAATTTATATATATATATCTTATTTATGTAAAACAAGATGAACAAAATTAAAAATTCATGTCCCTTTAAAAGATCAGAATATCGCATTGTTGAAAGTGTGAAAGGAAAATAATATTTAATTTGTTTTACTTTGTATAACTGTGTTGCTTGAAACATTTAAAACAATAATATTTATTGATTATCTTATGGATAAAATAGAGGAAAAATAATTGGTAATACGATTTTATCAGGATATCTGCAGTTAATAAAATATCCCTTATACTAATTGCATTCCTAGAAATCTATTATAACATATATACTATCATTACAAAAATATATTACTATATAGAAAAATGTGGACCTGAATTTCTTTATAACTGCAAATGCATTGGAAATATGTAACAATAAACCAATGTAAAGTCATCCATTCAAAAGTCAGATCAAAGGACAGTGGGGTGTAGTTAAAGAGAAGTTATGAATTATTGTAAGAAGAGAGGAGTTTGCAAAGTTATTTTAATAAGGAAAGCACATAAGAACGGTATGGAATCTGTGATGATGTCAGGAAGATAATGGCAGGAGAAAGCAGAGGTGTTTAGAAAGGGAATTTATAGATTTAACATTTGTGTTTTCTAAATTAAATAGAATTCCTGAAACAATTGATTTCTTCAAGCTAAGGTATTTTAAAACAACATTTTCCAACATTCAACATCAGCTTAGTCACTCAGGGTCACAGGGCTCAGTCATATACCCTACAAATCTTCAACTTTTTGACTATATGAAGGCAAAAAAAATATGAAAAAGGACAGGTATTGGTCCTGTTATTTCTTTCAGCTTTTTTCTTTATTTCTAGTATATACAAAATATTTTTCATTTAATTTTCTTTAAGAAGCAATTCTCAGATAGGCTGAAGTATATTTTCCTATTTTTGTATGTAATTCACTCCACAAATGTGTATAAACACGAATGTGTAAAAGTTGAACCCAAATATGACATTGATAAAGCAGGATTTCTATTCACAGAGAATTTCAATATTATTACTTCACTTTTCAAACATGATCTTCAACAAAATGTTGCTAAACAGATTATTCTTTAATTTGTTATTTTTCTTCAAAATTGAACATGCTACTGATTTATTTTAGTACACCTAAACATCTGATTGATCTCTAAATTTAGAATCAAGTGCATCTAAAGATTTTGTTTTTATATGCATGCTTTAAATCTATACTTCCTATTACTAGAAGCAAGAATTTTATTATTCAACTTTAGATTTAGAAGCCATGAAATGCAAAATTTAAGAAGACAGACATACAATTAAATTAAAAACAATTTAATAACACTGCTACACAGAAAAACATGTAAAAGCTAAGGAAAGTAAGCTAATGGCCAAAAGGCAGTATTTCTCCAAGAAATAGCAAAGCATTCATTGATCAAATTATGGGTGAAGGGAATTTAACAGGTGAACATTAGATTTAATAACATTTTTTTGAAATCCCAGAATTTAAAGTTATATGAATGTCAAACTTACAAAATTTGAGGATCAGTTATAATATTCTTTTCATCCTTATATGTATCATTGATTATTCCTGAATAATCCTGAAAATAGCTTATTACTCAGAAAAGAAAGAGACACCTAATCCATTATATAAATTCATACTGGTAAATGCTGATAATCATGGAATTTTCAAAAATTCCTTAAACCTATGCCTCACATATAATACTATCTGCATTCATATGGCAAATATTTTTAAATTTTCCCATGTTTCTTAAAATTCCTTTAATTCAAGGATAGTCATTGTGAAAAATATTTGTTTAATCTTTTTAGAAACTAAAGCCATCAAAGGTATGTCACATAGTAGGTATTTAGCATTTTAACTAATTGAATTAATAAATATAAGTGATGAAGAAAATTCTGTTCACCTTAGACTACAATTTAGATATTGAAGTTGCTATTGTTGTTTTCAATAAAATCTTGGTAACTTTTGGTATCAGTGCCTTTGTTAATTGGTACAAGAAGCATATTGCTTCAAAAACTGGACATTTAAGGGTTCCAGTTTATTGATTTCAGTATACTCAATACTTTGCTTTATTTTCAAAATGACAAGGACATTTATCATTTCAAGTGACCGTAAGAAAACAATGGTTATAAGTTTTTAGTGTTAATTAAGTGTAAGTCACTGCTTACACTTATTAACTCCCTAAAACTTCACAATCATTCTGTAGCTAGACATTATTATTATTTTACTAAGATGTATTATAATAATATAAAAAGCATATTCAAGTTTAGGAACTTGCTACAGTAGACAGTTACTAAAATGGCAGAACTAAGATTTAAACCCAGGTAGTCTCACTGCAAAACCTATACTGGTAATCACTGTTAAAAATTACAGATTATAATTATGTTTATTATAAAATATATATTAATAATATATAATTGTAAATATGTATAATATATGTTATATTTTATATTGATCATATAAATATGTTAGAGAGAAGTAATGAAGATAAGTACTACCTAGGACCTTTTGCATCATTATGTGAAAATGGGACTCTATAATTAAAGACAATTACAATGTGAAGGCTTTATAAGAAGTTAGTTATAAAGTACATTAAATAATTAGAAAATAGGATGTATATAGATACATTGTAAAGAAAAAAAACTAAAGTAAAGGTAATTCTGATGTTCTTTGTGAAGGGGAAATATACATATTAAATATAAGAATAAAATTAAAGAGAACCCTCACACATTTTCACCATGCATTTAGTAAAATAGCAAGTTCTCTCTTGGCTCAAGGATTTTATATACTGTTTTACTTTCTAGAATGTTTTTACTGATAACACATCTCCCCCATCTGTACCCCACATACATTCTGAACTTGCTTTAGTTTGAATATGCATATATTCAACTAGTCTCTACTATAAATTCCATGTGTAAACAAACCTCTTGTATATTTCTTCCTTAAAAAATGTGTATGTATATATTAGAGTACTGGAAAATATAATGTATTGAGTAAATATGTCTTTAATAACTAACACCACATTTATTAAATGACTTCCTGGCACAAATATTTTAAGATGTTTAATTTTGACCACTCTGTGGTATGATTATTATCTCCTTTTTATGGATAAAGACAATAATCTGCCAAGAAATCAAGAGATTCATCGAAGTGTACAGAATTCATGAGTAAAGAGGCAGTATTAGACCCCAAATTTATGTTTGTATTAAGTTCTTAAAATTCACATTTTATTAAATGGCTTCCCCTTCCATAACTAAAGAGTTAGAAGACAACAATTTCTGGAAATACTGCGGACTGTGTTTTTTCCAGGTATGAGTTTGTAAATTAACAAAATGAATCTAAAATCCAGATGGAGGATGGATGATCAAGAATAGCCAAGGGGCACCTGGGTGGCTCAGTCGATTAAACATCTGACTTTGGCTCAGGTCATGATCTCGCCTTTCGTTGATTCAAGCCCTGCATCAGGCTCTGCACTGACAGCTCAGAGCCTGGAGCCTGCTTTGGATTCTGGGTCACCCTCTCTCTCTGCCCCTCTCCCACTCATGTGCTGTCTCTTTCTCTCTCTCTCTCAAAAATAAATAAACAAAAATAATATTCGAAGAATGGCCAAGAAAATTCTAAAGACATGGTTATATAGAAGTTAAATGAGAGTTGGAGAAAAGATCAATGTTGCAGAATGAAGAGACTAGAAACATATCTATCTACACAGAGAGGTTGGCATTGCAGATCAGTGAAAAGGTGATTTTTTTAAAAAATAAAGGGTGCTGTATGATTGTCACTATGACTATAATACAGTAAAATAAAATTGGATCCCTAAATTCAACACACTCACAGATTCACTTCATGTACATTAAAAGAAGTACATATAAAATATTGAAATATAAAATAAATAGTTTAAATGGAGGACATATAAATAGTTGAAATATAAATAGTTTAAATGGATGAAAATAAGAAGGGGTTCTGAGTAACACACATAAAATCATAGACCACTTTTACAATATTAAATAACAAATTGTACAAGAAGCACCATAAAATGTGAAAAGATAGTCCTCATTCCTCAGATATTAGATGTATGCAATGCATATAACCCTTTGCTAGGGAGATTTTCTTTTCCCTCACAATCAGCAGAATTACTGAACTTATTTGAAGATACTAAAACAACAAAAACAACAAAACACACACAGGAACAATTTAAATTATATTCTGAAAATTGGATTTTAAAACAGTATAGAATAAGAAAATTAAGGTTGTGAGAAAATCAATACTAAATGGTTTAAAAGAAAACAATAAATACTTATGAGTAGAAACATCCTTGAAGGCTGCATCCCTCAATTTGAGTTCTCATTCTATTTTCTTTGGCTTAGAAAGGAAAGAACTTACCAACTGAGAGTTCTCCAGGGTGTGTAGGCTTTGTGGATTTACCTCATGAAGAATGGTGCCAATGATGCTTAGGGTTGATTTTTTAAACTGCAAGTGTTGAATACTATAATAAATTAGCAAACAAACCTGAGTTTGAGGACAGGGCCTCATTCTCTTCCCCATTTGCTATCAGAATCTGGATTCCTGTTCTCAAATTCAAATTCAGTACTGGAGTTTCCTGTGTCTCATGTTCATCCTAATGGCTTCATACAGCCTATTGGTATGATCTATTCGGCTTATAATTTTATCTTCTACATCTGAACAGTTCCTGGAACAACACATCTGCTCATTGAATACTTTTACTCAATGAAGGTATCACTGATGAAGAATGCCCCTTTATTATTTCCTCCTATATTTTCCAGGTACTCTGTTCTGCTTCTTGAACATCACTTTGTGGCAAAATCTGCAGTGGTCACTACCTCCTAGTTTCTGTCTTCCTTACTAAGAGTATATAGATCCACATCATTTTTGAAGTTTATTTTTTTCCACTGCTGAAAAATAAATTGGATTCCATTGTTCCACACACACTTTTAACCACTACTTTGTACTATGCATAATCCATCAACGTTCAAAACAAAGATCCTTTCCTTTGCAACACTTACATGTTAGCATAACTTTGAAAACACTAATATGGGCTTTATTAATGGAAGAAAAAAATTGTTCTATTTATCTTTCCTAAAGCAAGGGAAACAACACGAGAAATAAACTATTGGGGAGCAACTGGTGGCTCAATCAGTTAAGTGTCTGTCTCTTGATTTCTGTTCAGGTCATGATCTCATGATTCTTGAGATCGAGCCTCATATTGGGTTCTGGGCTGACAGTGCAGAGCCTGCTTGGGATTCTCTCTCCCTCTCTCTCTGCCTTTCCCCAACTTGTGCTCTCTCTCTCTCTCAAGATAAATGAATAAACATTCACAGAACTAAACTAAACTAAACTAAAACTATTGTTACTATACCACATAAAAAGCTTCTGCACAGCAAAGAAAATGATCAACAAAACTAGAAGACAACCTACTGAATGGGAGAAGATATTTCCAAATGACATATCTGATAAAGGTTTAGTATCCAAAATATATAAATAACTTATACAACTCAACATCAAAGAAACACAAATAATAATCCAATTAAAGATGGGGGAAGTCATAAACAGATATTTCTCCAAAGAAGACATCCAGATGGCCAACATACACATGAAAAGATGCTCAACATCACTAATCAGGGAAGTAAAAATCAAAACCACAATGAGATATCATCTCACACCTGTTACAATAAGTAAAATAAAAAACACAAGAAAAAACAAGTGTCGGCAAGGATGTGGAGAAAAAGGAAGCCTCTTGTGTTGTTGGTGAGAATGCAAATGAGTGCAGCCACTATGGAAAACAGTATGAAGGTTTCTCTAAAAATTAAAAACAGAATTACCATAAGATCCACTAATTCCACTACTGGGCATTTACCACAAGAATCTGAAAACACTAATTCAAAGGGGTACATACACACCTATGTCTACTGCAGCATTATTTACAAAAGCCAAGCTGTGGAAGGAGCCCAAGTGTCAATCAATAGATGAAGAGATAAAAAAGTGGTATGCTTATACAATGAAATATTATTCAGCCATAAAAATAATGAAATCTTGCCATTTGCAACAACATGGATGGATGTAGACAGTGTAATACTAAATGAAATAAGTCACAGAAAGAAAATATCATATGATTTCACTAATTTGTGGAATTTAAGAAACAAAACAAAGAAAGGGGTGGGGGGAGACAAAGCAAAAAAAAAAAAAAAAAAAAAAGAAAGACTCTTAATTATAGAGAAACAAACAGACGGTTACCAGAGAGGAGATAGGTAGGGAGATGGGTGAAATCGGTAAAGGGGATAAAAAGCACATTTATTATGATAAACACTGAATAATTTATTCAATTGATGAATTACTATATAGTATACCTCAAGTTAATATACACTGTATGTTAAGTATAATATTGGAATTAAAAATTCTTCAATTTTTCATCAGTGTCATCAGTGTTTTGTAGTGTTGAGAGTACAGTTCTTTCACCTCCTTGGTGAGGCTCATTTCCAGGTATTTTATTATGTTTGGTGCAGTTGTAAATGGGCTTGTTTTCTTAATTTCTCTTTCTGATACTTCATTATTAGTGTACAGAAGTGCAATGGATTTATGTATATTAATTTTGTATTCTGAGACCTTCGAAAAATTTATTTATCAGTTCTGGTATTTTTTGGAGGAATCTTTAGGTAGATCTTGAGTTTTAATAAATTCCATCATCTTATGTCTTTTGATTGTTTAGTCCTTTTACATTAAAAGTAATCACTGACAGATATGTACTTATTATAATTTTGTTATTTTTTTTGTGGTTGATTTTGTATATCTTATTGTTTCTTTCTTCTTTTGGTCTCTTCTCTCACAGTTTGCTGGTGTTCTTTATTTTTATTTTTATTTTTAAAGAGAGAAAGAAGGGTGGAGAGAGGGCCAGAGGGAGAGAGAAAAAGAATCCCACAACCCCAGGATCACAACCCAAGCCAAAATCAAGAGTTGGGCACTCAACCAACTAAGCCACCCAGGAGTCCCTGCTGGCTTTTAGTGATATACCTGGATTCCTTTCTTTGTTTTTTTGCATATGTTACTGTTTTTTGATTTGTTGTTACCATTAGGTTTAGGAACAATATTTTATGCATATAGCAGTCTACATTAAGTTGATAGCTGCTTAAATTTGAAACCATTCTTTACTCCTCTCCCCTCTTTCATCTTAGGTATATGGTGTCATGCTTGCATCCTTTTTACTTTGTGAATCTCTCGAATAATTTTATATATATCCTTCATTTCATTGCTTTTGTGCCTCCTACTTTTATTACTCTTACTTATGGTCCTTCCTTTCAACTCAAATACTTTCCTTTCTACTCAAATACTATTTTAATATTTCTTGTAGAGCTGGTTTAGTGGTCACAAATACCTTTAATTCTTGTTTGTCTGGGAAACTCTTTATTTCTCCTTCTATTCTGAATGATAGTCTGGTTGAATAGAGTATTCTTGGCTGCAGGTTCTTTTTTTCTTTCAGCACTTTGAATATATCATGTCACTCCCTTCTGACCTGAAAATTTCTGCTGAAAATCAGCTCATAGCCTTATTGAGTTTCCTTTGGATGTAACTGAGTTTTCTCTTGCTGCTTTTAAAATTCTCCTTTTCACTATTTTTTGCCATTTTAATTACTATGTTTCTTACTATGGATCTCTTTCAGTTGATTTTGTTGGGGACTCTCTGTGTCTCCTTGATCTGGATGTCTGTTTCCTTCCCCAGATTCAGGAAGTTTTCACCTATTATTTCTTCAAATAAGTTTTATGACCCCATTCTCTCTCTCTTCTCCTTCTTAGATCCCTATAATGAGGATGCTATTATGCTCGGTGATGTCACTGAGTTTCCTAAGTCTATTTTCCATTATTATCATTATTATTATTATTATTATTATTAATTTTCTATCTATGTTCAGTTTGATTTCTTCCTTCAGGTCATTGACCCATTCTTCTGCTTCCTCTAGTCTACTATTTATTCCCTCTAGTGTATTTTTAATTTCAGTTGTTGAGTTTTTCATCTCTGAATGGTTCTTTTTTTTTTTTTTTTTAATGTTTTCTATCCCTTTGTTGAGGGTCTCCTGAGGTCTATTTCTCAAAGTCCTGTGAGTTTATTTAAATTATCTATCAGGCATATTACTTACTTCTGTTTCATTTAGCTCTCGCTCTAACTTTGTCCTATTCTTTCATTTGGGACATATTCCTCGGTCTCCTCATTTTGTCTTTCTGTTTGTTTATCTGTCTTAGGAAAGTCAGCTACCTCTCCTGCTCTTGAAAGTAGTGGCTTTATGTAGAAGAGGTCCCATAGTCCCCTGCAGTGCGGTATTCCCTGTTCACCCATACTTAGCTCTTTAAGGATGTCTCCTAAGTGTGTTATGGGTGACCTACTATTGTGGCTGAGCCACTTTTGCATTCAGTCCAGTCATGTGCAGTGTCTCTCTTTGCCTACTGTGGGCAATGTAGGTCCCTGTGTTGTTAGTGGGCCAGTCTGGGGCCATCTTGGTCCACACCAGGCATTTGCCAGAAATGTAGCAGCAGTAAACTTCAGGATGCTTTCCCTGTGTTGTCTCCTAGGGAGCTTTAGTTGGCGGGTGGGGCCTGCTGTCAAACCAGATGTCTGCCCCAGCCCACTGCTGGGGCTGCAATGGAACTGGTGTGTAAGGTTATCTTTTCCTCCCTAAGGCAGGAGTCACTTTGAAGCGGTGGTGGCCTCTGCGGGGGCTGCTTGCATGCTGCCAGGCTTATGGCATCACTTGGGATGGTATCTGCCAAGGGTGTCTTGGAGGGGGCAGGTCCACAATAGAACACAAGGCCAAGGTGTGTGGTGTTAGCAAGGTCTGTGCATGTTTGTTGTGGGAGGAAACCTAGAATCCCTTTATACTCCTGCCACATGGCTGGAGGGAGTGAATCCACAGGAGATCACAGGGGCAGAGTACGTCATGCCAGCAAGGTCTTGGCTGGTCCACTGTGAGAGGGGACCTGCAGCTGCCTGGTACATAGGCTGCCTGAGTTGGAGGGAATGGATCTGCAGAAGAGTGTGGGGGTGGGATGTGCAGTATTAGGAAGGTTTATGTGGGTCTGCTGTTGAAGGAAACTTGGAGCTGAGTCCTGGATGGAACTGACATGTCCACAGGAGAATGTAGGGTGGAACATGGTATTAGCAAGTTAGACGGAAAGTGTTGGTACTGTGCTGGTTTCTGCAGGTGTCTTTGTCTCTAGGCCGGGGGGTCAAGAGAGGAAAATAGTGTCTGCCAGTGCCTTTGTTTCTGGAGAAGTCTCCTAAAGATCCCTGGCCCTTCAGCACATGCTCTGAGATTAGTAAATAAACGTTCTTCCTGTATAGCCCAGGTGTTTTACAAACAGTTGGTTCTGTGCTATACCTCTGTGGAATTGTTTGTTGTTCTGTCTCTTTAAGGGCTATTACCCTCAGGCTCTCCCAGAGCTGAACCCATTGATATTTAAAGTTCTAGGTGTTAAGCTCCATTTATTGTAAGAACTGAAAAAATTACATCCCTCTGGTTTTCAAAGCCAAATGTTATGGGGATTTGTCTTCTTTGTGCAGGTTCTCTTTGTCTGGGGTGCTGGTGTGAGGGTCAGTTTCTCTTCCCTCTCTGCACTTACACAATCCCTCCATCCTGCAGACAATCCTGTGGGTTCCTTTAGCTCCAGATCATGTCTCCACCCTTCTTAACCTCTTCAAACTCACCTCTTCTCTACATTTAGCTGTGGAGAGTCTGTTCTGCCAGTCTTTGGGTCATTTCTGGGTTATGTACACTCATGTGGGTGTTATCTAGTTGTATCTGTGGAAGAGGTGACCTCAGGATCTTCCTACTCTGCCATCTTCTCCAGTGATGGTAATTTGAAAACACTAAGTTTTAGAGTATTTTTTAAACATCACATTATATATTAATTCATTTCTATTCCTTTCCACTTACTAAATGTAAGTGTAATGTAAGTGTAAAATGTAAATGTAAGGCTTATTATCTTTACGCATCAGTTTCAACAACTGTAAAATGTACAGAGTTGCATAAGAGTATTTTAGGAATAAAATCAATAAATATATATAAAATTGTTATGCCCAGAATTCATGATCCCCAAAGACCGCCAGGGAGCCGAGTCCGATGCAAAAGCAAAGAGCCTTTATTCGAGCTAGCTGGAGCTCAATCCCCTACCTGCACCGACACAGCGGTGAGAAGCCGGGGAGAGAGAGCGAGTTTCAAAAGCACAAATGTTTTATTGGGGTCTAGGGGCAGTTGGTGAGGTAATGGCTGTGGCCTCAGCGGATTGGCTGGGGAAGGGTCGGAGTCTTGTTGTGCAGGTCGCCGGGCGTGTTTTGATCCGGAAGTTTGAACTGGTGAGTGGGAGGTTACTCAAGGGGAGGAGGCTGGTCAAGGTGGAGGACATAGAACAAGATGGAGTTGGCCAGCGTAGGTCCACCCTTTCAAAATCTCTTAAAACATTAATGTGAACATAGTAATAATAAAATAAATGTCAACTAAAGTTTATTCCTTCAACAAAAATCACTACTTTCTTACTCTGTGTCGAGAGATGCACACAGATATGACATGTTTATGGACCTCATAATCTATATTGGCTCAATATGTTTGTATAATATTATTGTATGAGAATCTCTTGAACTTTTGTTGGTCTTCTCTGACAAACCATGTGCCATTGAAGACAGGAAGTTGTCTTTTTCAAACTTTCTATATTTTGAAGATGTCACTGAGTTTTGCATATAAAAATATATAATTAATGTTTTTGAATTAATTTGTGAAAGACTGAAGCAATGGCAATCTTGAGGCTAAAAATAATGTCCAAAATCTGTCAGGATCTATTAGTAGATTTTTAAATAATAGCTGCTACTATTCTGTATCTAAAAGAACAAAAACCTCATTTTGGAAATAGAGAAATAATGGCACAGAAATATTAAAACATAATATTCACAGTCTCAACACAAGTGAGATAAGAGTAGTTAGAACAAAGGTTTTCTTTGACCTAGATTATTCATTCAATAAAATTTGTTGAATACTGTCTATATATCAAACTCTTTCCCTTTTACTTTATTTTTTATCATTACTCCAAATAGAGTTATATTTTTAAAATATGCTAAGTGGTCTTAGAATTGCATAGAGATGTCTTCTATCTTTCCAATAAATTTCATCTGGCCTTTTGATAACTGGATGGGCTTAGGAGTATGTAGGTTTTAAAAGTTCTTAAGTGTTGAGAACATATATACAATATAATAGTATTTTATTTATAGCTTCTCTTTTACATTAAGATAAAAAATGCAGAACTAAATCAATTTCTGAAAAATTAGCACAGGGCAATTCAATGACAATATCTCAAGTTAAATATTGATTGTATGCAAGAGATGTTTCCTCGTAAAGACAAAATAATCGTGGTACAGTTTCTACAAATAAAATTTAATTTTATAGTGTGTATTTTAACATAGTATGTTGTATCAATGAGAATATTCTGTCCATACAAATCTCTAACCAAAAGAGTTAAATAAATCATAGCTACAAGTTAATTTCTTTAATTTGTTATGACCATTTACAAAAAAAGTCATTATTTTCAAAAGATTTATTAATTTTTCATATTTTGTTCTGGTGTTAGAACTTGGAAAATGTTGCCCAATGGCATTGAGCTATACTAATTTTTATCATTCAATTTGGTTTTCTAGATTGCACTTTTTCCTTTTAGATACACATCCCAGTTGCCATTTCAATACAACATGAAATATATTCTAAAAGTTGTACAGATTCATTTCATTTAAAAGGACACAGAAATTGAAGTGATTTAAACCCTGTGTTATCCTGCAAGATTTATAATTCACCTCTTAGGGGTTCAGTGTCACTTGTAAAAGGACATGGTAATGAATCAAGGGATCAAAAGCCTAGCTCTTTCAATTTAAAAACTGCTGGAGGGGTGCCTGAGGGGCTCAGTTGGTTAAGCATCCAACTTCAGCTCAGGTCATGATCTCACGGCTTGTGAGTTCGAGCCCTGCATCAGGATCTGTGTTGACAGCTCAGAACCTGGAGCCTGCTTTTGATTCTGCGTCTCCCTCTCTCTGCCTCTTCCCCAGCTCACACTCTGTCTCTCTCAAAAATAAATAAACATTAAAAACGTTTTTAATTACAAAATGCTGGAAATATTTTTTTTCATTTTTTGTGTGTTGTGGACAGCAGCAGTTTAAGCTTACTAAAATGAAAATTATAAAATTAAAGATGGCATGATTACCAAGTGACAATCCACTGCCACAATATGTATGTACATCATCATGCTTCAGAAGTTCTTGACTATATCACCTTCAGAGTGCCTCTGCATGCATCCCCACAATCTGATATGCTAAGAGTCCAAAAGAGTGATCTTAATGAGCTCTTCACTATGATCCTGTGTTTCTCAGGATTCCTTGACAGAGATTATTTTCCAAGAAAAACAAACAAACAAACAAACAACCACAAAGTCCTAATAGGGCTCATTAAAAAGACAAATTGAAATATGCATACATTCTCATCTAGTTACTTTTCCTGGGGTGCATTCCCAATAGAACATGGTATGTTTATGTCAGAAGATAGGAACAAAATAACATTATCCACTAAAGCCTAAAACAGCACACAACTCAAATGCCCATCATACATGTGGTGCAATTCTGCAATGAAAGAAAAAAATCTGATGCAATTATGCAATAAAAATGAGTAAACTACAAATGCATGCAATCACATGCATAGATATCACAAACTTTTGGTAAGCTGAAAATAATTCAGATACCAGAGTATATACCAGTATGCTTCTACATATAATATCCAAAAAATGCAAAGCTATATACCGTACTGTGTCAAATATAGGAAAAGTTGGTAAACTATACTATTAAGACTTGTGCATATTTTTGTGCGTGTTACATTTCACACACACACACACACACACACACACACACACACACAGTTAAAAGATTTTTAAGAAGAGGGAAGTACTAAAAGTAGCTGACAAGCTGTATTATTTGTGTGAGTTTTGTTCACTTGTGGCTATATTTTATTAAATATTCTAATATTACCAGGATATCTGGAATCAGTTAATAATATAAACCTCAAGGTAAAATAAGGAAACAAATATATAAGCAAGAGTCAATAGGTCATGGAGGCTTCATGGTTTATTTACTCGATGGCAGAATATTTCCACCGGCCATCCAAATTCTTTTGGTTTCTGTACTATCTCATTTACAGTGTCAGATGAAAAAGCCTCTCCCAAGTGGAGGCCACTTTGGCCTCTCTGTGCATGCATTCTCAGAATTGATCACTTCTGCTCAAAATTTACTTGTCTACAAAAAAGGGGATAAACTAAAACTTTATCCAGTTATTGCTTCTAGATCCAAATCCAGGATCTAGGATATAGTACACTAATCCACATGCAAAAGAAACTTTATCTACCTGCAACAGACAATTTAGCAGTTACAATAAAATGTCTTATTTGGAAAAGGGAAGGATTAAAACCAAAAAAGGGAAATTATCCATTTAAGGCCTTTTTTTCAGTGTAGTTGTGTATAATAAACATAAGGTCACAAGCTTATATGATTTCCTGAGGGAGAGAAATAGCAAGGAAACCTGATGTGATAGTAGATAATTTTTCCTTGATCAGCTACTTCATTTGGCAGCCTCTGGTTTGAAAATAGGAAGGGCTCTTTTTTTTTTTTTTTTTTTTTAACATTAACATAGTTGACTTGGATTGAGAATTGTCTTTTTGGAGACTCTAGTTCTTTGGATACTCACTTCCTGAGTAAAAGCGAGAGGTCAGGGATATTTGGATTACTTCAGCAGTTCAACAGTCAAACGGGTATTGTTAGTCAACCTTTGGATTTCTTTGGCAATACTTAAAACAAAGAAATTATCTGGCATGGGTGTCAAATCTAAAAGGATATAGAGAATTAATATATGGGGAGGTAGCCTGAAGTGGGATAAGGAAGGGATCCGGATCAAAATGCAGCCTAGCAGAGAATTTTAGAGCTCAGACAGTTTGGAGTGTCTACATGTAAAAGGCTGGTCTCTGCAGGGTGTCAGAGAATACTCAAAATAAAGATGTCTAAGAGGAAGGGATGGCAGTCCAGCATAGACTGCAAGTTCAAGAGAGGTAAGGAGAGTAGGCAGACAGAAAAGGGGGTACGGATGATGATGAAAAACTGGTTATATTTATGGGCTTAGGGGATGTTATGGGTTGAATTGTATCCTCCCAATTTATATGTTAAAGTCATAATCCCTAATACCTCATGATGCAGCACTAGAGTCTTTAGAGAGCTGATCCAGTTAACATGAAGTCATTAGAGATGGCCATAATCTAATATGACTAATGTCATAAGAAGAGGAAATTTGGACACAAACATGCAAAGAGAGGAGACGATGTGAAGACTCAGGGAGAAGACAACCAGCCATCTGTAAGCCAAGGAGTGAGGCCTGGAGCAGATCCTTCCCTGGTTGTGCTTAGAAGAAACCAGCCTTGCCAACATCTTGATCTTGGACTTTTAGCCTCCAGAACTGTGAGAAAATAAATTTCTGTTGTTTAAGCCACTCTGCCTGTGGTATTTTCTCATAGCAGCTCTATTAGTTGAGTAAGTAAATACAGTAAGGATAATTGGAACCAAGTTCCTCACTGTCAGACAAGGGAGGTGTAACTGTGGAAAGGGAAAACTAAATGAAACCTGATAATTTTGGATTAGAATTGGAAGTAACAGTACAAATTCATATAAGAATATATATATAGTTCCTGTCCAGTATCAGAGGGCCTGCAAAGTTCAATATCACACCTAGAACCTAGAACTTAGTTATGAAATACCACCCTCTTTAAAAAATAGAACAAAAAAAGGGGTGTCTGGGTGGTTCAGTCAGTTAGGCATCTGACTCAGATCAAGTCATGATCTCAGGGGTCGTGAATTGGAGCCCTGCATCGGGCTCTGTCCTGACAGTGCAGAGACTGGAGTCTGCTTTGGATTCTGTCTCCCTCTCTCACTGCTCATTCTCTCCCTCTCTCTGTCTCTTTCTCCCTCTCTCAAAAATAAATAAACATTAAAAAAAAACTTTCAAAAAATTAAAAAAAATAAAACAAAAACAAATTCCAGGCCTCTTAGAAAAACGACTGACTCAAGGTCAGTGCCAGGAAAAGAACAAGGTGAATTTGAAATATCTTATTGTGTACAACACAGTAGCTAAGAGATAATATTTCAGTGATCTGAAAACAGAGTTGCTAAAAAATATAGTTAGCATGTATAACTGCAGTGGCTTAAAAAAGGCCTTAATATGTTGATTTATTACAGATAATTTAGGTCTTTTACTATAAATTGAAGCCAGGAACCCCTTTAAACTTGAAATATTAATCAAAGTAAAATTAGAATGAAGTCATTATTCCATACATAATATTTAATTAAGCAGAATTATATATATGGGTGTTATAAGAAATCCTGGGTATTAATTAAAAATAATATAGCAAAATTTATATATGATTTCACCTTATATGTGATCAGTTTGATGCATTTGTAATAAAATTTCAGTCATAAAAATCAGTATGTTTAAAAATCCATTTTAATTCCATGTACATAGTATCTTATTGCTTGCTTATACATAGAAGAGTTTAAGTGACAATTTCAGGGGTGAATAGCTAACTATAAATGCATCTGGTTCACCATTTTCCCTCAAAATGTCCCAGTTGTCATATATGTGTGCGTGCGTGTGTGTGTGTGTGTGTGTGTGTGTTGATGTGTTGATATAATTGAGGCCATAAGATATCAAATCCTGAGTGTTATCCATTTTAAAACACATTGCAATAATTTTAAAATAAAATAATTAAGTATATGCAAACTAATTATGAAAAAATACAAAAGCTGCTTATTTACTAATATTGAGAACTTACACCAATTATTATATTTTAGTTTTAAGAGATTTTCATCACTCTGCATAGTATGCAAATAAAATGTCTCATCATTTTAAAATGCTTCTAAACCAGTAATTTTTGTAAATTACACAGTATTTTTAAAATTATTTTTGCCAAGGGAAACCTTTTCAAAAAAAAAAAAAAGGAAAGTCTAGAGTTAAACTAAAATATAAAATGGTGAAATGGGAAATAGTTTTGTGGATTCTAAGAAGTATATGTTAAAAAAAGAAAAAGTGATTTTGGTAAAAGAGTGAATCTCTGGTAGAATTACAAAGATTTTACTAATGGCAATTTTCTTTCTTTTAAAAAATATTTATTTATTTAGGGGCGCCTGGGTGGCTCAATCAGTTGAGCATCTGACTCGGTTTCAGCTCAGGTCATAATCTCATGTTTCGTGGGTTTGAGCCCCACATCAGGCTCTAAGATGACAGCATGGAGCTTGCTTGGGTTTCTCTCTTTTCTCTCTCCCTCACTCTCTGCCCCTCCCTAACTTGTGCTGTCTCTGTCCTCTCAAAATAAATAAAATTAAAAAATGTATTTAAAAAATGTATATTTATTTTGAGAGACAGCGTGAGCAGGGGAGGGACAGAGAGAGGGAGAGAGAGAGAATCCCAACCAGGCTCTGCAATGTCAGTGTAGAGCCCAATGCAGGGCTGGATCTCACAAACCATGAGATCATGACCTGAGCTGAAATCAAGGGTCAGGCACTTACCCGACTGAGCCACTGAGGGGTCCCAAAAAATTTCTGTTTTTTAAATTCTAATCACTGCTACTATCTGTTATTACTTTTCTGAAATATTTTCAGATTAATTTCAGTTATTTTTAAATAAATACCTGGTCATTATACCTTATTGTTGCAAGCTTGTCTGCCTTACATAGTGAACTGTGTTTTTCACTTAGTGATTCTTCTGTTCCAAATATAAAAAAAACAACTTATAATATCAGGACTATCACTAATATTTACTCCCCTAAAAAATGTAAAAAATAAATGTAAAAATGGATTTAGATATTAATTTATATTATTCTGTAACACATAAATGTGTTTTGGAACACTTAATGATTTTTGATCCCCAGCAGTTGCCAATCCTTTCTATATCTTCGCTTCCATTAACGGTTAATGCTGTGTTACTAACAGCTTAGATCAGAAAATTCTAGGCTCCTAGAAAAAACCAAATTCCCATCAAAAACTTTATTTTGGAATTTGTTGGTTTATAGAAGAGAAGTAATTTGATTTGTTGATATTAGAAAAGTCCTCAAAGATAAAAGCAAAAGATATATGATAATGATAAAAGGTTTTGAAATTTTCCAGACAGGAGGAAGAAAATAAGAGTTTGTAGGTTCCTTCAGTAGAACCTTAAATTGATTCCATAGTTCATTACGGAGATGAAACACTTGAAAACACTTGAAACAAAGGGTTTCAGTTCTGGCCATGACTCCAGTGTTTTCAACTTGAAAGAAGAAGAGCAAAGCTCTTTGCCTTCAAAGGGCAAGTATGCTTATGCAGAGGCCATTTCATTATAACTGGTATAGACTAAAGATAGAAAATACTGTCTGCAATTTCTAGACTATGTAAGATTCCTTGGGACAGTCTACTTTTTATGGAGAATGAGCTAAACCCTCCAATTATAATGAAGTTTAAATTCCTGCCAAACATACTAATGTAGGGCCAGAATAATTACAAAACTTAGAAAAATAAAATGACATAAAAATTATAGGTATATAAATCTAGTTATGCTTCCTAGCTTCCCCACCCATTTCTTTCCTTAATGTCCTTTTTCTCTCTTCCCTTGGAGATGGCAGCATGGCCAGAAGCCAAGAAAATGGTAGGGCCATAGGAAAGGCCACATTAGCCTCAAGAAATCAATGGTGGAGCCAGAAATCAAGGAGGGGACTAGCATGGTTAGGATATATAGGAGATATTTAATATTTAAGAAATAAATAAATATATTGGAGATAATGGGAATCAGATTTCTCATGGTCAGAGAAAGGCTTTATAAATATGGGAAAAGAAGAAGAAAACTATGAAAAATAAACACAATAATACAAACTAATTCCTTTGATGTTAGATTGAAATTAGAGGTGCTGATGTGAACTCACATATATTCAAGATAGGATAGACTGATAAATGGTTGATAGATATAGATTAGATAGATACAGGTAGTTATATATATATATATATAGTTATAGTTATAGTTATAGTTATGTGGATCTGTATATACTGATATGTGTACATGTATATCTCCAACTGTAATACACCATAAGTTTCATGGGAGCCTTTTCCCTCCCATTGTTATTTGTAATTTCTTTCTCTGAGAGAGAAAAACTTGGCTATCATCTGCAATTCATTTACTTGTTTACTTACCCCTATATATGTATATATACATATATACATCTCAAGAAGTTTCAGAATAGCTAATCCATATTCATATGTAAAACACACTAACAATTCTTTTTTGGCTTTCACATTACAATTGTCAGTCAAAACACTATTTTCCAAAATTGCTTAGGGTCAGCTTCTTTTCCAGCAATGTGACTGATAAATTTTCCTTCACAATTTCCTTTCTTTTATATTTATATCCTTTATACTGACTACTTCCTTTCAGGATAATCTTCCACTTCACCATTTCCATCTTGATTTCTGTTTGGTCTTAATTAAACCATTAATTACATTTCTATGACAGTTATCTTTTTTTTTAATTTGGTTGTTTGAAAAACTCCATTTATCATTTCTGAAAAACTCCTGACCTTTTAAAATATTTTGACCCCCATTCTATACATTTTTGTTTTACTTATTTATGATTTTTTAAAATGTTTGTTTATTTTTGAGAGAGACAGAGCACGGGTGGGGGAGGGGCAGAAAGAGAGGGAGACACAGAATCTGAAGAAGGGTCTAGGCTCTGAGCTGTCAGCACAGAGCCTGATGCAGGGCTGGAACTCAAGAACCATGAGATCATGACCTGAGCCGAAGTTGGGTGCTTAAACGACTGAGCTACCCAGGTGCCCCTATTATGTCTTTAATTACATTAAGCATGAATTGCTATACTCTGAATCAGATTATTTCAATATCTCCAGTTTCTTTTTTTTTTTTTTTTCGTTTATTTATTTTTGGGACAGAGAGAGACAGAGCATGAACGGGGGAGGGGCAGAGAGAGAGGGAGACACAGAATCGGAAACAGGCTCCAGGCTCCGAGCCATCAGCCCAGAGCCTGACGCGGGGCTCGAACTCACGGACGGCGAGATCGTGACCTGGCTGAAGTCGGACGCTTAACCGACTGCGCCACCCAGGCGCCCCAATATCTCCAGTTTCTATTGGACTCCTCAATTTTATACTTCTGGATTGTATTTTTGTATTTGGCTGGATTATCCCTCTTTTTTTCTTGTGAACTCAAAATTGTTTAACTTTATTAGTAGAAATAACTTGTTGCTTACATATAAAGTTCATTCCTCTAGAAGCATTTCAAAATCTTTCAACATGAATGACACTATAGACACAAACAACACATACTTATTTAAATAAAATGTCAGACTTAGCATATGTAGAATTATATACATTAGGGTAGTTTGAATTCTGATATTTTTTCTCACTGAAGGATAACCTTATAGATAGGAATTCTCAGATCTTTTTTTTTTTTTAATAGCCTCCACTCATCTCTAAGATCAAAACAAACAAGTATCCTCACCAACTATAATTTCAAGGTTTGATGTCTTCATCTTTTAGAGGTTCCTATTTTATTTGTAGTGTCTCTGATTCCACCTGCCATTTTATATGCGCATGAGGCTTTATCACCTCTCTGCCATATGTGGATTATAAAGCACAAGCTCTGAATAACCAGTGTTAGCAGTGTGAAGTAAAAATCACATTCACGGGGGCATCTGGGTGGCTTAGTCTGTTAAGCATCCGACTTCACCTCAGGTCATGATTTCAGGGTTTGTGAGTTCAAGCCCCTTCTTGGGCTCTGCGCCGACAGCTCAGAGCCTGGAGCCTGCTTTGCATTCTGTGTCTTCCTCTTTCTCTGTCCCTCCCCTGCTCATGCTCTGTCTGTCTGTCTCTCTCTCTCTCTCTCTCTCAAAAATGAACATTAAAAAAAATCACATTCATAGCTCATACACTTCTTTTAAAAATGTAATTTTGCAAGTTTCTGATCTGTGCAAGATTCCCTGCATGTTTATTATTACTTTGGAAAAGAAAGGTTTTCTAGAAAATCTGCTTTTTCTATAATTGTATATATTCTGATTTGGAGGTTTCTCAAAGGATGTGGTGAGTTTCATTTCCCAAGTAACTTTTTTTTTCCTTGCTCAAGTTTTGTGGAATAAAAATTCCAAATGCTATCAATTTGATTTCTTTTTAATTTATTACTCAAATTATTCATATGGCCATAGATAAATGAGAAGTCTTTAATCTTCTCAGGTCTTAAGATAATTAAGAGTTAATGTTTTATAAGGCAGTGAGTGAAAGGTACAAATGTTCACGGAAAAAAAAACTTGGTCTGAAATATTCAATTTACAATATTAAGAATAATCAGATACAATGCAAAATTTTTGAGGTGGACATGATGAGTCCATTCCTGAAATCTTTAAAATTCTGTGCTTAAGTACAGATTTGGTTTTCTTCATATTTCATCATTTTCTCATAAGAAGAAGACAAAAAAAAAGTCTCCCTCATCAAACAAGAATCTGTTTTTTTCAATGGTGTCTTCTTTTGAGAAGTAATCACCTTCAAATATTTAGAAACTATAGCATTCAGTAATAATATTGTGATATTTTTCTTAAGTTTATTTAAATATTTTGAGAGACAGAAAGAGATAGAGTGTGTGATCAGGGAAGGGGCAGAAAGAGAGGGGGGAGAGAGAATCCCAAGCAGGGCCAATGCAGTCAATGCAGAGTCCAATGCAGGGCTCTATCCCATGAACAAGATCATGACGCGAGCCAAAATAAAGAGTCGGATGCTTAACCGAGTGAGCCACCTAGGAGCCCGCTTTTATTTTCTTTCTTTTTTTAAAAAAAATTTTTAAACGTTTATCTATTATTGAGAGACAGAGCATGAGCAGGGGATGGGCAGAGAGAGAGGGAGACACAGGATCTGAAGCAGACTCCAGGCTCTGAGTTGGCAGCAGAGCCCAATGTGGGGCTTGAATTAACAAACCGAGAGATCATGACCTGAGCTGAAGTCGGATGCTTTACCAACTGAGCCACCCAGGCACCCCAGCCACTTTTATTTTCTTATTTGTGGTTTCTATATGTGAGCTTTTTCTATTTTCAACAGACATATTACAAATCAGCAAGTACACAGAGTTTAATATAGTGCAATGCAAGACAGAGAAAGGATACACTGGACAATGAGAAATGAAAAACTGGATGGGATTAACATCAAACTGTGAATGAAGAATAAAATATTAGTGAATTTGGAAATGCCACAATTAGAAATTTCTGAAAAGAAATACACTAAAAAAATAAAATAAAATAAGCCTAACAAATAAAGAACAAAGCATCAGTCAGCTGTGGGAAAATTTCAAGCAGTCTGATCTACATGTAAATGGAGACCCCAAAAAAGAAGAAAGGAAAAAAAAATATGTAAAGAAATAATGTCTAAAATCATTTCAAATGTGACGGAAACTATAAACTGATTGATACAAGAAGGCCAATGCATAAAAAACATGAAGAAAACATTACAATCAAGTTTCATATATAGACAGGTAGATAGATAGATACAAGATACATACATATACATATTTGAGTTTCCCATATATATATATATATATATAAAATCAAGTTTTACCTATAAAAATAGGAAAACAAAACTAAATTATTATCTAATAAGCCAATAAAGAACATAATAGTAACAGCAATCTCTCCGAAAAGGCTGAAAAAATATTAACAGTCAAATTAAATATAAATGACATAAATACCCCAATTACAAAGCAAGGGTGATCACACTAGGAAAAAATATCTACTATATATTACCTAAATAAATCCTATTTAAATATAAAGATAAATCTGTTTTCAAAGAAAGGTTGGGAAAAGATATAACATAATAGTATCAGTGAAAAAAAATCCAAAGGCACATATAGGTGTATCCGACATAATAGATTCCAAAATAAAAAGATTATCACAAGGAATTAAAAAGTAATTTCATACAGTTATTTTTTCCTTAAGGGGATATAGTGTGTGAAGTAAAAACTGGTAAAACTGCAAAGAAAAACAGATAATCCCACAATTATAGCCAGATTCAATATCTCCTCTCCATAATCGAGATAATGATCTAAAGAAATTATAAAAGAATGTAATGACTACCCATCGACTTGACCTAATTAACATTTATAGGAGAAACAGCAGAATGCACACCTTTTCAGGTACACGCAGTACATTTACCAAGATACCATGACAATGACATGGGCCATACAACAAGCTTTGATAATTAAAAAAATATATATTCAAGTCACACAATATGTTCACTGATCACTATGGAATAAGATTAGAAGTAAGTAACAGAAGTCTGGAAAATCCTCATTCTATAGAAAATAAATAGAATAAGTCTAATTAATCCATGAGTCATTTAATAAATTGAGTAATTCATTTAATAATTTGTGCAATTATTAAACTGAAGTAAAATAAAATGCATTATATTATAATTTGGGAATGCAGCTAAAGCAGTGTGTATTGGGATGCTTATGGCACTGAGCAATTATATTAAATATAAAAAAGTTCTTAAAACAATAACTTTCAATTGCACAATAAGAAAAAACAAAAAGGAATAATAACACGAAAATAAGTACTTAATATGAAATGATAAATAAGAACAGAAAGCAATGAAATAGAAAACAGAGAAACATAATATAGAAAATTAACCAAATAAAAATTGGCTATTTGAGAAGATTATGTAGTGAATAGAATTCCAACCAGAACTAGGAAAAAAATAAAAGACAGGAATTACTAAATACTAATATCAGGAATGGAAGAGAATGGTAAATCCAGATGTACATTGACCATACATATATATTCAGTTTATTTTGAAAAAGATGCCAAGGTAAATTCACTGGTACTGGAACAACTGGATAGCAAAATGAAAAATAATAATAATTTTTTTCCTTACATTCCACAGTGTACAAGAATTAGCTTATATATATTTTTTTATCATATGCCTAAATATAATACCTGAAACTAGGGGTGTATGTATGGCTCAGTTGGTTAAGCATCTGACTCTTGATTTTGGCTCAGGTCATGATTCCAGGGTTGTGGGATCAAGCCCTGCATTGGGCTCTGCACTGACAGTGGAACCTGCTTAGGATTCTCTCTCTCTCTCTCTCTCTCTCTCTCTCTCTCTCTCTCTCTCTTGATAAATAAATAATTAAAAAATAGCTGAAACTATAAATTTCAGCAAGATAGCTTGTAAGAAAACCTTAATGACCTTAGGATTGACAAATATTTCTGAGTTATAAAAAAAGTAAGCACACCAAAGCACAACCTATTAGAGAAAAAATTGATTAATTAAATTTCATCAAAATGAAGAACTTTTGCTCTTTTTATAACTCTGTTAAATAAAGGAAGAACCAACCTAAAGACATAAAAAATAAAGGAATGCATCCATAAAGAGCACTCAAAACTCAAAAATAAGAAAACAGTATTTTTTTCTTAATTGGAACAGTAATTGAATAGACAATTCACCAAATAAGAAAGATAGGTGAGAAATATTCACATGAAAAGATGCTCAACATCACTAAATATTTGGGAAGTAGAAACTGAAACCCAAATGAGCTATCTCTAAGAACCTATTAGAATGACTGAATTTAAAAGTCTAACTATAACAAGTGTTGTCAAGGATATGGAGCAACACTATTGGCAGGAATGCAAAACGGTATCATTTATTTGGAAAGCAGTTGACAGCTTCTTAAAAAGTTAAATATACACTTACTATATCATCTAGCCACTATAGTACTGTTTACTGAGCAGTAATGAAAATATTTGTTCAAAGACTTACATGTGACTATTTATAGCTATTTTCTTTGTGATAGCCAATTGCTGGAATCAATCAAAACATCTACCAACTAGGGAATAGATGCATAAACCATAGAATGGAAAACAAGTCAGCAAGGAAATGAAAGGAATATATACATACTAAGTAGATGGATGAATTTCTAAATAGCTATGCTGAGTGGAAGAAGCCAGAGAATATATTATTCCATTTATATAAATTTTTGGAAGATGCAAACTAATTTATGGTCAGGTCAATTGTTGCTTGTAGACAAGGGCTAGTTGTCAGGGAGGGATGGAGAGAAAGTTTAAACGATGCACAAGAAAACCCGTGGGAATGAATTTCTTGGTTGTGGTAATTGTTTCACAAATGTATACATTTGTCAAAATCAAATTTCACACCTTAAATATGTGGCATTTATTGCTTTTCAATTTTATCACAATGAAGCTGTAATTTCAAAAAAAGTAAAGATATGAGATAGAAGCACTTTATTCTCTCCTTCTCGTGTGTCTCTCACCTCTTTGTAAATTATTTCATAGTAATGAAGGGACTCAAACCTTGTATTTATGCCATGCCTATTTAATACTGGTTTAATAATTACTTCTTTTAAGAGATAAATAATCATTAACTAACAAATGGTCAAGCAACACCTTGTTGCTCACTGTTTTGAAATATGCAAGTCTCCACAGGCATATACCCACATATTAAGATAAATAGTTCCTATTTATCTAGTGAAATTGAATGCAGTTCAGTTTTGAATAACTTTCTGGTTCTGATCAATTATTTCACTAGCCCTAAGATTATTTAACTGGTTGTTTTAATCCATTAAGATTACTATAAGAAAATACCAGAGACTGGTAGTTTAGAAACAACAGGAGTTTATTTCACAAAGCTCTGGAAGGTGAGAAATCTCAGATCAGGGTGTCAGCACTATTGTGTGAGGGCCTTCTTCCTGTTTCATAACCAGTGCCTTCTTGCTGTGTCGTCACATGGCAGAAGGGCCTGGGGAGCTCTGTGGGGTCTTTTTTATAAGAGCACAAAACCCATTCATGAAAGTTATATTCTCACAACATACACACCTCCCAAAGACCCCAACCTCTTAATACCATCACACTGAATATGAAGATTCAACATATAGATTTTCGGAGAAGCCAACATTTAAACCATAGCACTGGTAAGTTTCTAACTATATCAATATGCAACATGGTATGATTTAAGATCATGATATATGTTCCTAATGAAAACCAAGAATGGTATACATACACATATATTTATGCATATATGCAGATACATATTTATACTACATGAATAGATAGTTGGATACACTAGATACTTCTACTAAGTGAAGAAAGCAAATAAGCTGAAGATTCATAAAAAACAAAATAAAAAAAGTATGTGCATGGAATAGCAATGTTCAAAATAGTTTTAATTTTCCAGACAAAAGTATCTAATTTGAGTATAACAAATGTGCCTTAAGTTCATCTTACTCAGAATGAGGTTGATACTTGTCCCCGGAAAACCAACAAATATGATATCCTAGAATTTTATTATGTCTTCTCTGGATAAGCAATCCTTGGGCAAAAATAGTAAATTTATAAGGTTTTTAACACCAGCATATTGTCATTTACCTTGAATGTCTGGTATAATGAAACTCAGCAGCCTGTGACATTCTTAGGATACACAGTTAGTGTGACTTAATGAGGTCACATTAACCTGAATGTGCATGTTACAGTAAGTTAAGCCCCCATTCTCCCTGACTGCACAGTGTTCTATTGTTAAATTTTTTTTAATGTTATTCATTCATAGAGAGAGCGTGAATGGGGGAGGAGCAGAGAGAGAGAGGGAGACACAGAATCCGAAGCAGGCTCCAGGCTCTAGGCTCTGGGCTGTCAGCACAGAGTCCAATGCAGGGCTCCAACCCATGAACTGTGAGATCATGACCTGAACCGAAGACGGACACTTAGCCAACTGAGATGTTCAGGTGACCCAACAGTGTTCTATCTTTTAATAATTCATCCTACCAAAGCACCATGGACCTCTCCAGTAGATGCTTATTTTCATCCCATTAATCTTTCCTGGATCTTACTTTAGCCACCTAACACTCTGGTTCTGCAGCACTGTAACTAGATACAATTGGTCACATTTTTTGATAAAAATCAAGAGGGTTATTAAATGGTTAAATAGGAAACAAATCAAAGGAAATATTTAACATTACATTACAGGTAGTATAAGAAATTAAGGAGTCCTGTGCAGTGGAGAATTTCTTTCTTGTCATATTAGTGGAAGACAATTTTTTATTAGGCCAGGAAAAAAAAAAAAAGATAGATTAGACAAACCTTCTCCATGTTGTGGATACCTCAGGGAAAACAAGAGTATCAGCATAGAAGCACTGATAGAGAATTAGAAAAATCATTCCCTGGGGCAAAAGAAGGAATAGTTTTATAAAGTTTTTTTTTAAAGATCAAATTATCTTATGTTTCAGATTTGTATGTATTTTATGTATGTGTGCACCTGTGTATGCACACATGTACATGTGCGTGTCTGAACATATTAGAGACAGGAATAGAAAGAGTGTCATATGCACAATCAAATAAAACAGAACTATACTTGAGGGACTAAGACTTCTGCTATTTGGATAAGAAAATAAAATAGCCAACAGTAGTAGACAACAACCCATTTTTACATAAAATAGTAATCTGTAAGAGAAAAACATTGTATAATACCAATATCATATACAAATAAGACCTACTGTACACAAAACTATGATTGTACTAATTCTTTTTATTTTTTAAATGTTTATTTATTTTGAGAGAGAGAGAGAGAGAGCAGAAGATGGACAGAGAAAGAGGGAGAAAGAGAATCCCAAGTAGGTTCCATAATGTCAGCACTGTGCCTGATGTAAGGCTTGAACTCACGAACTGTGAGATCATGGCCTGAGTGGAAATCAAGAGTCAGTCGCTTAACCGATTGAGCCACCCAAGTGCCCCTGCACAAATTTTATTTATTTATTTATTTATTTATTTATTTATTTATTTATTTAATTCATTCATTCATTCATTCATTCAATTTATAATTTATATCCAAGTTAGTTAGCATATAATGCAATAATGATTTCAGGAGTAGAATCCAGTGATTCATCCACTATATATAATATCCAGTGCTCATCCCAACAAGTGTTTTCCTTAATGCCCCTTGTTCATTTAGCCCATCCCCAACCCAAAACCCCTCCAGCAACCCTCAGTTTGTTCCCTATGTTTAAGGGTCTCTTCTGTTCTGTCCCTCTCCCTGTTTTTATACTATTTTTGATTCCCTTCCCTTATGTTCATCTGTTTTGTACCTTAAATTCCACATATGGGTGAAGTCATATGATATTTGTCTTTCTCTGACTAATTTCGCTTAGCATAATACACTCTAGTTCCTCCCATGTTGTGGCAAATGGCAAGATTTCATTCTTTTTTGATCCCCTGCAAGAACTCTTGCTCACATTTTGTTTACCCTTGTAAGTTCCCTAATCACCACCACCTTGTTTCTCGGCACAAAGAATATATTCCCCCAACCTGCTAATTTTGAGCTAGCCACATAACTGGCTTTGGCCAATGGCATTCACATGGATGTAATGTATGACATGTCAAAGCCGTAATTTTAGATGTCATTACTTGGTTGAATATGCATTGCTACCTTAATCCATCCTTGAGCGTTGGCTTTCTGCTATGATAATAGGATGGAAAGACGTTAGAAATGAGTCAGGTTCAATCAGTGTGGCCAAGAATTACCCAGGCAATACAAGTAGAGCCATATCAACTCATATAATAAATTCAAGAAATAAATATTTATTGTTTTAAGCCCTGAATTTTTTTATTAATACTGGAGCAAAAGCTAATATGTCTTAAAAGAGAAAAAGAGATGCTGGAAGTAAAGAAGATGCTAGAGTACTATGCTTTTTTGTTCTTTTCATAAGTTTTATGTATGTAACTGTTCTATTCACTGTATCCAAATCTTGCCATTTAGATATACTATTTAGCACATTGTACATAATTTATTCCAAAATTCTGGTTAACAATATAACATATGTTGGTATGTTCCTTTGCTTGTTTTAGATGATTTTGCAATATGGACCCAAAGTAACAAGTTAACAAATCTCCTCAAGTATTGTTAAGGAAAGATATATGAATCCAAAGATATATGTACTCAGCTAATGATGTACAGTCAAGAGTTTGATGTTATGCATGTGGAGGCCAAGTTAGCCATCTCCTTTACTATAAAATGGAATCTTAGTAAAGGCTTACTTTTAGCTGGACTTGAAATGTCCTCTCTTCTGCACCATTTAACGTTAAATTACAAGTTATAATGCACCTTTACTATCCACTTCTCTAAATCATTACTAAAATTACTAAATCATTACTCTAAATCATTTTTTTTAATATTGGAATTGGCAGTTAATGATTCTCTTCTCAATGTAACACTTAAATCAAGAGAAAATAGTCTGACTAAAGGGAAAAAATGGTTAGCCCTTTAAGGTGCTAATTTTTTCGAACTCCCTGATTAATATCTGCAAGAGAAAATTTCTAATATACCATGTTTGTCATTTACTAACACCTAAAGTAGACATATTATAGAGAAAAAAAACTGTTAGTTGATTGTATAATCTACAAAAAAGTTTTCCTATTTGTATTACAAGTATGAATTAGAATTTTATATTTCATGATTTATATGTGAAACTGAAATGTAAAGTGCGGTTTGTAATATTTGATGCACAAGAGGAGTATCAAAGCTGTTCATCCCTAAAGAAAATTTTTTTTTTGATAGAGAGAGAGAACATGTGTGTGCACACAAGGAAGAGCAGAGAAAGAGGGAGAGAGAGAATCTTAAGCAGGCTCCATGCCCAGTGCATGGCTGGACATGGAACTCGATCTCAGGACTGTAAGATCATGACCTGAGCTGAAATCAAGAGTCTGACTCTTAATTGATGGATTCACCTAGGCACCTCAAAGCTGTTCATCTTTATCCACAAACAGTACTTGATTTAAAGTTCTATTATCACTAAGCTTATTACCAGTTTCCAAAATGACCAAAATAACAGTGTCCCCTTCCCAAACATCCCAAACCTAAAATAAATAAAGAGAAAGAAAAAGGAACTGACTGAAACAAAATATATTTTGAGAGTAGACCTATTCCTATAAGAGGGTGTTAGTACATATTATCATCTGCCATTAATCCCCTGTGGCAAGTAGAGGCTACAAAAAAATTATGGTTTAATGTTCATGAATCATATTACAGAAGAGATCAAAAGCTATTATAATTATAAATATATTTTATTCATATTATTTCCTAGAGGAAATATTTGAGGTTTAAAAATATTGTTGTTATGTGATTCTTGGTGTTCTTTTTTTTTTCTTTTCCTTTCTGATTCGTATAACCCAAGAGCTTCATGAAGTTTCCTTAGCTATGAATTTAAATGTCTCATCTATTTTTCTTCCAACTGTTTTGCTTTTCTGTGTTAACCTTTTTATCCATCTATATTTAGCCTGGTCTGTAAATAGTAAAAGTGCTGACTGAACTATCTCAAAGGAGAATGAAGAAAATAAAAATGGACTTGAAGATCAAGAAAATAAAGGAAATGCTTTTAACTCTTTGCAGTCATTCTTAAAATAGTATTCAGTAGTGAAATAGCACAAATTCAGAGATAGGCTGTCTTCTAAAATGACAGTGTACAGGAGTATTACTTGAAGAATAATGAATCCTTATCATTTGCCAAACTTTAGAGAATATGTAGCCTAAATTCTTTCTTTTAATTTTATAGGAAAAAAAATCCATGCTCAGAGAGCTGAAAGTCACATAAATAGTTCCTTGATAGATTGATGAACATCAACAAGATATCCTGATTTCTATGGAGGCATATTTTCAGTTTAGAAATGTTCCTTGTAGTTGATTCATGTATTCTTAAGAAAAACTTGACTAATCATTCAGAATGGAATTTTACATTATGATCTTATTTCATTTACTTCATATATATATATATATATATATATATATATATATATATATATAGTATACAAGATGAATGTAAGTAATTTTATAGTACTTTTATTTAAAGACAAATCATCAGGACTTCCAGTTTCTGGTCAGACATGTAACAAACTTGGAAGTTCTCACTTCCTTCCTGCCAACAGGAAAAAAATCTGTACAAACTGAAAATCAACTCTCTTTAGATTCATCAGAGGATTGAAACCACAGTGCAAAACTGCCATACTGAAAACTTGAGATATAAATTTCAAATATAAATTGAAAGAATCACAGCTCACTAGGGGCAGAAACTGTCACTGAAACTAGAAACTGGTAGGAACACTTAAACTGGGTAATTGAGTAAATGCTAGGAACTAAGTATTGACTACCTTAAAAGATTGTAACTCTTGGGGGCCCTACCAGATGTCTCCATGCTTTTGTGAGTTTTACTACTGGAAGCTCCACCAAATTCTCAGGGTTAAAAAGCAGAGAAAAACCCCTCATACTTCCAGTAAGCATAGTAGAGAAGTAATCATTTTTTAAAAAGCAGAGCATGCTTGTTCTCCTTAACAAAGATCTTCCTTAAGGAAAATCTGTTTTGCCAGAGCTTAATTTAATTGATGTGGGTTTTGCCAGAGCCTAATCAACCTGGCAAAGTAAATACCTAACCGCAGCCTGCATATGAATATTTATAGCAGCATCAATCTTAAGAGGCAAAAATTGGAGATAACCAAGATGTCCTTCAAAAAGTGAGTGAACAAACCATGATACATGCATACAAAGGAATATTATAAGAGGAAATCATCAAGTCACAAAAAGACATAGAAGAAACTTAAGTGCCTATTGTTAAGTGAAAGAAAAAAGTCTGAAAAGCTATATAACTGTATGTTTTTGTCAATATAAAATTTGCCCTGGACAAAGTTAAACAGGTAGGAAAGACTTATTCAAGACTACTGCAGTAGAAGAGAGAGACTGAACTCAACTCCAAATGAAGCGAAAATCAGAAGCGTCTTTTAAGCACAGAGGCTGTCTAGTGGAAATGTTCTAGAGGAAGTCAGAGAGGAGGCAGATCAATGAGACGTGTGCAAAACATTGAGTTAATCTTGAGTAAAGGTTATTTCTGATCAAAAGTTTTTCTCTTAAATTAGGCCATCTGTGTTTGTTTGGTGCCCATGGAAGTTAGGCTCCTACCTTGGCACAGGAAGACAGTGTTACCATCTCCTTCCATGTTTACATTTCAAAGACATGGTTACCAGATTGTTAATAAAGACATTTGCTGGGGTTACAAAACTGGCTAGAGGCTGGGAGAAAATATACAAATGTTTCAAAGTGGCAGAGAAAGAATGTACAAGTTTTCTAAAGTAAATGTTCTAAGAAAAGGAAGGGTAGGGGTTTATAGTCGGAAAGAAACCCGTCTAAAAGTTAATTTAAGCTGAGGAGAACATTAAGGCAGCGTTGGTCAATTACAACCATATGACATAATGGAAAGATCAGTAGTTGCAGCGGCTATAGGAAGATATGTGAGAAGGTCAGGGATGAATAGGTAGAACACAGAGGATGTTTACAACAATGAATCTGTTCTATATGACAATGACACCATAATGATGTATACAAGATATTTCACAGAACTATACAATGCAAGAAATGAATAGCAATGTCAACTAGGGTATGTAGTCAGTAATAAAATATCTGTATCGGTTCTTTGATTATAACAAATGCACCATACAAATGCAATATGTTAATAACAGAAGTAACCAGGTGGTGAGGGGACAGGGGAATAGAGAGGAAACTACGTTTTACTCAGCTTTTCTGTAAGCTTAAAACTGCTTTGAAAAGTAAAATTTATTTTTTAAATCATAATAACATTTTATATTACCCAATGGTTTCACGTCACTACTTTTATCATTCATTTCCTCAGTGGAGTATCAGATGTATCCTGTTTGCTGTTTATCATTTGGAATTAAATTATACTTAGATAAAATATAGAAATGCATTGTATACAAATATTAATAGCATAATAACTTTGAAAAAAGTTTAATAAAAGTTTTATTTCATATTCCTTTTTATGATATTTGTAAAATATACTTATTTGTTGTGTTCCATGTAAAAATTTCCCTTCTAAAGCTTACCTTACATGAATTAACTTATTTTTTAATCAGAATTACCTATCATATCATCAGTTTTTTTTTTTAATTTTTTTTTCAACGTTTATTTATTTTTGGGACAGAGAGAGACATAGCATGAACGGGGGAGGGGCAGAGAGAGAGGGAGACACAGAATCTGAAACAGGCTCCAGGCTCTGAGCCATCAGCCCAGAGCCGACGCGGGGCTCGAATTCTCGGACCACGAGATCGTGACCTGGCTGAAGTCGGACGCTTAACCGACTGCGCCACCCAGGCGCCCCTCATACCATCAGTTTTGAAAAGAAACTGTTATCTTCAGTGAGTTTCTGTCTATAAATTATGGATTGATAAAATCTGAATTATTTTTTCAAGGACAACTTGTTAAGTCTTCTCTTCTACTAAGTTATACACAAAATGTCAATTTAGAAAAATGCTTGCTTCCTGTAAAATTATCTTATTGCATTCAAATGTAGCTACTCGAAATTTTTAATTATGAACACTTTAGGGTGTGCTTTCTCCAAGATTAAAATACGTTAAAAAAAACTTTTATACTGAGATAGGCACGAAACAGACTATTTGATAATTGATGTTTGTTAATAGGGAGTAAAAATTATGTTTTCATGTCACTATAGGTCCAACTGTTGGTGACAAAGACCCTCCAGAAGGCCACTAAAGATGACATTCGACAGCCTTTGGATTACAAAAACATGATGTATTACAAATGTATTGCAAGAGACTGTCTACACTTGGTGAAATCAAACACACTTTTCTCCAGAAAGTAAGGATAATAGGCTAAAAAAAAAACCCATAGTGACAGCTTCTCTGAACCTGAGTTTTCACCTGGAATACGCATTTGGATTTGTCTCTTCCATCACACTATCAGAAGAATAAGTTTTTAAGCCCTAATTCTTTGTCTCAAGTGTAGGTATATTTAAGAGATGGCAAAAAAACCCACTAAAAGTAGCCCTTTCCTTTGATTCTTCTTAGCTCAGTGTTGTTTTTCCAAATTATTGTTAGTTATGTAAGATCAATGGAAATCATTGCATAAAATGCCAATTCTTCATAATTAGTAAAATATCTTTTTATCATAAGTTTCAGGCAATTTTATGTATGTTTTTCTTCATTGTCACCACTCAGTTTATCCTCAGTGGGAAAATAACATAAATATATTAAAAAATCAAATTCCCACCAAATGGGATGGATTTAATGGAGTTCTACTCAAAGTTATGTCTCTGGGGTGGTGTTATTTTGCAAATTGTTTGTTACAAGTTCTTGATAAGGGATTTTAAAATTTCATATAATTTGAAAATTGTAGATAAATTATGATTTACTTTTATAGCTTTTTGATATAGGAAAAGTTTTTCTGATAAATATAAAATACACTGCGTTTCTACTTTGTATATTTTTAGTTTTGTGTTCCTAGTAGCTTATTTGTATTTTAATTTTATCAGCACATTGTAAATTAAAAACAACAGTAGATTGCTGTTTAAAAGGCAGTTGTTCACTGGTTAATTTGCCTCTAAGTCTTGTAGAGTTTTGAAGAACAGAGGCCCTGGAGTCAATTTCCAAAGTTCAGATCCCAAGTGTCTCCTTCCTTTCTTTGAGACACTGGATAGTTACTAAACTGTATCTCTCTCATGATATACATAAGGCATTCAGGTCTGTGCCTGACATCTGCTAAGTAATCAACAAATGTCAGTGACATCTATTAATGTTATTTTCTCAGTCAACGATACTTTCTCCCAAGTGAATCCTCCCATTCAGTTCTGCATCCTGGTGTGAGAAAAACAAACAAACAATAAACAAACAAAAAATCCACATAACCCAAGATTTGTCCATAATTAACTTCTAGAATTGTGAGGACAGGCAAAATTATAATTATAAATTGAGACATTATCCCAGAAGAAATAACTCTGAAATTTACAGCCACAAGTAATAAAAATAATACCTTAACCATGCAATAAACTATGCTTTAGATGACTAACCAAATAAAGTTATCAGACTTTACTTACAAACATAATAGCTGTCTTTCTCAGTATATTCAAATAGAAACAAGGAAACTTTATGATTTTATTCAGTCTTATCGATCTATGGCAGCTCAGAGTGCATGGTAGTTGGAAGTATCTCAGTAAAGGTTTATTAACCAGATAAATAAACAACAAAGTATATGAATATGATAGGCTTACAGATATCCCTTCTTTTCTTCTCCATTGGTAGCTCACCTAACAGCCAAGGAAGGGCAAAAACTAAACTCAGAATTCCCTGACAACAGTTTTTGTTCATACTTTTTTGACTGTTACAGAATTTGTGTAGAACTATGTAAGACATCTTCCGGCAAATTAATAATAACAAATAATAACCAATGAAGCCTCTGTGACTAAAACAATGTGCTTAAAGTATGGTCTGCAAACAACCTAAAAAATTATAACAGAAATAAATTAAGCATGAATATTCCAAGCCTTTAACATTTGAGAAGCATTGGTATCCAGAACTCTTATTTTGGAAATGATATAGTCTCATTTCCTTTTAGTTTAATGTTATGTATCACATTAACCACTGTTGTTGTTTTTTTTTTTTTTTTTCTAAAATATTTCCTTTATAGCAATCATTCTACTTGTTGTTGAAGTCCAGAATTCTCAAAACAACGTGACAAAAGCTGTGGACTCACACTCAAAAATAAACAAATAAATGTATTCTTAAATACATTCATAAAAATTACCTTAGTGTTTAATTTCAAGGGATTCATGGAGTCCCCAGAAAAAAAATGGATCCCAACTTTAATAATTCTTGTTTATAAGGCTTTTTAAACATCCTCTGTTCTATTCTCTCACACAATATCGCTTTTTCTCTCAAAAGTGTTCTTTTCCATTGGGTTTAAACTTACATTTATTTTCTCATATTCAGACATATGCTTAAAGATATAATTGTGTTTAAAATATGGTTTTATAGGAATTTAAGATGGAATCTTTGCTCTGTTTTAATATTGTTTCATATATTGATTTTTGAGATACCTGTATGTTTTGAATATTTTAACGGTCATACTTTTATTTTTTTTAACGTTTATTTATTTTTGAGACAGAAAGAGACAGAGCATGAACGGGGGAGGGTCAGAGAGAGGGAGACACAGAATCTGAAACAGGCTCCAGGCTCTGAGCTGTCAGCACAGAGCCCGACGCGGGGCTCAAACTCACGGACTGCGAAATCATGACATGAGCCGAAGTCGGCCGCTTAACCGACTGAGCCACCCAGGCACCCCTACCGTCATACTTTTTAAATTCTTTTTCTTCTTCCTTCTTTCCTTCTTCTATATTTAAGGGCATTAGTTCTTATTCTTTTTTTTTTTTCTTTTTGATTTTTTTCCTCTACTGATTTTGAAATTGACATTCTTTTCTTTGTTAATACTGTAAATGTTTCACATCCATTCTAATGTATTAAAAAATTGATTCATTTCATTCTTGTAATTCAAGTATTTAAAAATCTGTAAAAACTTTAACTTTAGTCTCTACCTTCTCACATTCTCTATTACTGTTGGAATTTTAAACCTCAATGATTAATCATTAATCTATGATTTTACAGGGCGCCTGGGTGGCTCAGTCATTAAGCATCTGACTTCGGCTCAGGTCATGATCTCACAGTTCGTGAGTTCAAGTCCCACATAGAATGAGCTCAAAACCTCCTCAGGTGGACATGAGCCCCGCTTTGGGTGAGCACGAGCCCTAGGTGAGCCCAGCCTTTCTCTTTCTTTCTCCCTCCGTGCACCTTGTGGGATTCTTTCTCTCTCTTTGCCCCTCACTCACTTAAGCCTTCTCTCTCCCAAAAAAATAAAAAAAAAGTTTTTTACTCAATATTTATACATGAACAGTCACATAATTTATTTTCAGTAATATCATGGTTAGCCAGTTGTTAATTTGAGTTTTCATATCTGGAAATATTATTTCACCCTCATTCATTAATTCTATTTGGCTAATAGTAATTTGGAGAGATTCTCCTGTTGACTTATGGTAATAAGGTTGCTGACAAGAAGTCATTCTTTCACGAGTAATCCATTTTGTTTTGTTTTGTTTTTATGATAGCCATTAAGATTTTATTGTTTTGGAGAGTAATCTGCATTTTTACTATTATGCATGCTCATTATTATTATTGTGCATTTGAATCCTTTAGAGATGACTCACTTTCTTTCAATCATAGGAAATTATGTACTATTAGATTTTAAATATTGTTGTTCTCCATTTTCAACATATCTTTAAAAACATTCCTACTGGACATTTGACCTTTTCTTGTTATTTTCTGCTTTACTATGTCTCTTTTGTAATTCATAACTGTAATAATTCTGCCCCTGGTATGTGTATTTGCTTTTGATCTGTCTTCTAAAACAAATTCTCTTTCTAGATGTATTTAGTCTAAGTGTTAACATGTCTATGGCAATTTTCCATTTATACAATGGTTTTTATTCTAATACACCTATTCTTTTCTCATTCTGACATGTACTTGCCTTATGGTTTCTACTACTTCCTTTGGCTTATTTACATTTTAGACATTCTTATTTTGGAAACCATTTCAATTTTTTATATTGTTTCTTGTATTTAGTGAGGAAATTACCCAAGTTTTTGTTGCTTCATCTGTAATTTTTTTTTCTTTGATTCAACTTCAGTTGAGTTGATGGAAGACCCAGCAATTTTCTTTGGTGTAGACACATATGAGATACCTAGTCTTGATGTAATATTAAGAATAATGTCTTAGGTTGGAATTACTGAGCCAAGCATTTGGTGAGATTTGGGGCCCAACATATGTACTGAAATCTATTCCCTATTCACTTTTTGAAAAGAGTAATAGTATTATTCCCAGCTTACTTCTGATCAATAACAAGAATATTTGCAGCTTCCTAAGGGTGATGGGTGGAAAATTTATAATCCATTTCACAGATGTGACAGAGATTTGCAAATCTACTTTATACAATTAGCTCAGCTGCAAGCTCAGTTTCAGCTTTCCCTTTTGGCAAGAGTCTAGGAATCATCTCCTGCCATCCATTATAATTAAACTATCAACTCCACAATCAATGTCTTCTGCCTTTTAAAATCTTGTGAGCTACTCAGGTTCAGTTTGTGCTCATCTGATAGGGTGTTCTTGTTTATTTTTTCTACTTCTACATTACTTAAAATGTAGTATTAGAAAGTATCCAGGATTTTATGTGTTTTAATAAGAGAGTTCTAATTCAGCCCCCTGTGCCACAATAGCCAGAAATCTTCATTAGCCCTAGTATATATAATACTTTACTTGACTGTAAAATTATTTTCCTCAATATATGTATAAATATGAGAAGTTAGGCATTATCCAAAGTTTTACAATTATTTTAAATCTCCATTGATTAGCATATCAATAAAGTTATGTTCCCCCCAAAACATTGGGTGTTATAACTAAATACTGCCTAAAAATGTATGAAAATAATTTTAAGGATTAATACATTAGAAATTAAGTGTATTTATGATATCTGTATGAAAGTGAAACTTTTGTTCAAATATGTCAGAATATATATATTTTGTGTGAAATGTGTGATCAAGAAAACTGAAAAAGTGTCAAAGTAGCTCTTCTTTTAAATGTAAACCTGTTGCTTGTCAGATTTTCATTCTTAATATTATATGGCTTTGTTTTATGTTTTAAATGGAAGAAAATATTAAAGTGCTATAAAAATTTATGTTCCGGGGCGCCTGGATGGCTCAGTTGGTTGAGCGTCCGACTTCGGCTCAGGTCATGATCTCGCAGTCTGTGAGTTTGAGCCCCATGTCAGGCTCTTTGTTAATAGCTCAGAGCCTGGAGCCTGCTTCAGATTCTGTGTCTCCCTCTCGCTCTGCCCCTCCCCTGCTCATGCTCATGCTCCGTCAAAAATAAATAAAATAAACATTAAAAAAATTTTTTTAAAGAGTTTATGTTCCTAACTTTTACTTGTAATGCTTATAGAGTCATGCAATCTCAAAATTGGGATATACAAATTCTTTCCAAATCTGCACCATATATCTGCATATCATGAAAATAAGTTTCATGCAAATATTTAGGTAATACTGAATTTTTTAAATTTTTGTCACCCAACTTTTATTATGATATATTTTATCTTGATACATTTGATTATACCTTTTACTTGTAATGTTTATAGAATCATGCAATCTCAAAATTGGAATACACAAATTCGTCCCAATTCTGAACCATAAATCTGCATATCATGAAAATAAGTTTCATGCAAATATTTAGGTAATATTGAAAGGATACATTTTTTAATTTTTGCCAGCCAAATTTTATTGTGATATACATATTAAATGTATGTTTTCAAACACATACTAAACATGCTAGAAATCTGTATCCTATTAAATGTTGTTGAGATATATTAATACATTAAAAAAATCTATAAATTAAGTATTGTTCCATGAAAAGTATGGAGGCTGAATCTTTTCAAATCAACATGAAATACCACTTAATACAATTATCTTCCTCTATGCATTAAATCATGCCAATTTTATTATAAATACAAGTTATTAGATTTATGTTAATTTAAAACTTTTTAAATATTTTATATAAGACTTGACAATGATTTCAAGTTATAATCTATGACAATAAACAGTTTTAATAAAAGAGAATAGTGAAAGTTTTTGCATATTTATACTTTCCCATTTGTGTTATAGGTGTAATAACACTTCTGGAAAGAAAAAAAAGAGGTTTAGTTATCTGAAAATTTTATGCTAGTTGCTTTAGTATGAAGGAATAGAGGAAGAGGAAACGTGTCTGTTAGTACCTTAAAGATGTATGTATATAACACATAACTTCTTTAATGTAAATCACTAATTTTATGATTTCTGGATGGCATAATTCAATCAACTCAATTATTTTTCAAATGGCATTCATTATTACTTTTATAGTAGGATAATTATGAACCTCTATTTATCTAGCATACTGGTATTTTATTTTGTTACACTGTTAGAAATGAGTAAATAAAATGAAGGAGGTCCATCAATGATAGTCTTTTGAGGTTGTGTCTAACAATGAATAAGTAGAAATGACAAAGGATATATTTTATTCAAAACTGCCTGTCTTCCCAGTACCATGGCTATGGATCCTTCATAGCTTTTCCACCTCATCCAATGAGATCACATGCAATATTGTGTGTTCTGTGAGTATATGTACTTTTCTGAAAAGTTGGATTCCTATTCTCATTAGAGTTTCTAAATGACCTAGAAATAGAAAGAATCTTCCTAACCCCACTTAAAAGGGCTGACTAAACAGTATAATTGTAACATTCTATGTGATTATGTAACCAAATCAATTTCAAGAGTATTTAATCCTACAGGATTAGAAAAATACAGGATAATAGTTCTGATTTAGGTTTAGGGTTGAGGAAAGGCAGAAATGAGATGTTTCTGGTTGAGAAGAACATTGGAAAAGACATGAATTTACACAATTGTAAAAATATATGCTCTTAAATGTACACATTTCAATATAATGTTTCCTCTAAGCATCTCTGCAGTTTGTCATGAACTTTGTCATCACATGCCACCACCTTTGTTTTGTTATTGTTGTTGTTGTTGTTGTTTTGTTTTGTTTTTGTGTTTTTTTGCATGTAAGTGAACATAGAATGTCACACAAAATCTGGGAAGAGAGATGTGGACTGAGAGAACATCTGATCTAACTTTTTAAATTTACATTTCAGAATTGAAGATTAACTTAAATTCCCATTGACAAAAAAAACTAGAGATAAAATAGAAGTCAAAATGAAAACAAAAATAGAATCTATTCTGTTTTCACATTTGTCTTTTCACCTCACTGTCTTACCCTGCCTAGAAAAATAACAGAAATCACCCCAGGAAAATGTTCATAGGTTAACTGAACTGTTACTTAATATTTGCCTTAGCATTACCAATGGTTCCCATAGCAAGGGATAAAAAAGAGACCTGTTTCCTAATATATCTAGAGTAGTGTTAAAACAATACTGGCCTCAGGCAAAATCACAAACTAGGATCAGTCTGTGGAGGTTTTAATTTATTTTGCCAGGGGTGTTTTTCCATTGCTCATTATCTTCTCCTGACAATCACATTAGAGTCCTTGAATTGTTGATAAGGGTTTTACCCCCTTGGTAAAAGTCTCCCAGTAATTTAAACCTCATAGTCATTGTACAACATGGAAACCACCAGAGACTACTGTAAAGTCATGGCCCAGAATTTTTCATATTTTATTGTCTTAGTGTGTCAATCTATAGTATACTTCCGGAGAAGTTAAATGGATTAGAAAGTCTTTGCATATACTGCTGAGAGATCTCTTACTTGGTGATTGGCAGTGGGAAGGAGATAGAATAAAAAATAAGGAACACAGGAAAAGTATATAGGGGACTTCAGATATGGGCCATTGGATTTTTATAGAAAAATGCTTGTACAGAATAAGAAACCTTTTTAAAAGTGAGGCACTGGTTTTTAAACCTACATATATGTTTAATATGTTTAATAATAATGATGATAATATCATTTACGGAGTACTTACTATGCCAGACACTCTTGGATACTTTTAATCTATAACATAATGCTGGCAATATTTATTTATACTTATCCATTTTATAGGAACACATAGACAAAAACAGTAAATATTTTAAAAATGAAAACATTATTTTGCCTGGGGCATCAGAAACAGCTTTCAAGAAAAGAAGATGTTTTAAAGACAAATAAGATAAAAAGAGGAAGGAAAACCAGAAGAGACTCTTAAATACAGAAAACAAACTGAGGATTGCTGGAGGAGCATTGAGTTGGGGGATGGGCTAAATGGATGATGGGCATTAAGGAGGGCACTTGTTGGGAAGAAGACTAGGTGTTATATGCAAATGATGAATCACTAAATTCTACTTCTGAAACCATTATTACACTATATGTTAACGAACTTGGATTTCAATAAAATTTATTTTTTTTTTAAAGATGATGTTCTTAGGATTTTCTTTAAGGAAGAACAATAAATACTTAAGTGAAAAGATGAAGTAGTAAAAAGGGAGGAAAATAAAGAAAACAATCTAGATGGAAAGAGCAAAATGTACAAAGGAACTGGTTTGCAAAAGAGTATACAAATTATTCAAAATGGCTAGGCTGCAAAATAAGGATGTAAGAAAGAGCTAGGGGGATTTTACATATGCAACTTTCCAGCAATTACTAATAATGATTCTGGATTTATTAAGAAAAGAACAGAATTGGAAGAAGCTAAGGGATTGCTCAAAATAAAAAGAAAGCCTGAAGAATCAGCCCCAGAAAATGGGCAAAACCCAAGGAAGAGAGAGAGCAGAGAATACAGCTACTCACACAATTGGTCTGGACATACTCAACAAGAAACCAAACGCTATGTTAGGCACTAGAGTTTAGAGAAAATCCATCACTACTTAATCATTTCTACAATTTTAGCTCTATTTCTCCAATCCCTGATATTGATGCACAATATTGAAGTAAAACAATTGTATGTGGTTTTCTTTTTATTTCTCATATTCTTTTTGTATTCCAACAACTGGTATTTTCTCTACAAACTAATTACCTAAAAATTCCCACTCTTAAAAATTGTGTTTTACATTTCAGATGCAGTGAAAGCTGTTTTAAGAGGGAAGTTTATAGTAATATAAGCAATAATAGGCTTACCAGAAGAATCAAGAAAAATCTCAAATAAACAACCTAACCTTCACCTAAAGGAGCTATAAAAAAGAACAAACAAAACCCCAAACCAGGAGAAAGAAGAAAATAATAAAAATAAGAACAGAAATAAACAAAATAGAAACAAACAAAAAAAAGATCAGTGAAACCAAGAGCCATTTCTTTGTAAAAATCAACAGAATAAATCTTTAGCCAGACTCAAAACAACAATAACAACAATAACAACAACAAAAGAGAGAGAAAGAGCCAAGGAGAACTCAAACAAAATTGGAAATGAAAGAGGAGAAATAACAACTGACACCACAGAAATATAAAAAAAATTAAAAGAGAAAACTATGTGTCAACAAATGAAAAACTATATGCCAAAAAATTGGATAACCTAGAAGAAAAGGATAAATTTTTAGAAACACAGAACCTCCTAAAATTGATTCAGGAAGAAATAGAAAATTTGAGCAGACCAATTACTAGCAATGAAGTTGAATCAGTAATCAAAAACTCCCAACAAACCAAAGTCCAGGACCAGACAGCTTCACAGGTGAATTTTACAAAACATTTAAAGAAGAGTTAATACCTACTCTTCTTAAACTGTTTCAAAAAATATAAGAAGGAAAGCTTTCAAATGCATTCTATGAGGACAGCATTACCCTGATACCAAAACCAGATAAACACATTGTAAAAAAAGAGAACTACAGGTGGATATCTCTGATGAACTTAGATGCAAATATCCTCAACAAAACATTAGCAAACCAAATCCAGCAACACATTAAAAAAATCACTCAATACAATCAAACAGGATTTATTCCTGAGATGCAAGTATGGTTCAACATTCACAAATCAATAAACATGAAGAGAAAAGAGAAAAGCTATATGATCATTTTGAAAGATTAAGAAAAAGCATTTGGCAAAGCACAACAGCCATTTATGAAAAACTTTCAACAAAATAGATCTTCTGGGAACATACCTCAACATAATAAAGGTCATAAATGAAAAACTCACAATTAACATCATACTCAATGGTAAAAAACTGAGAGCTTTTGCCCCTAGGTCAAGAAAAACACAAGGATATGCACTCTCACCACTTTTATTCAATATTGTACTGGAAGTCCTACCACAACAATCAGACAAGAAAAAGAAATAAAAGGCATCTAAATTGGTAAGGAATAAGTAAAACTTTCACTATTTGCCGATGACATGATACTATATATAGAAATCTGAAAGAGCTCTCCCCCTGAAAAATAAATTCAGTATAATAACAGGATACAAAATCAACATGCAGAAATATGATACAATCCTAAACACTGATAATGAAGTAGCAGAAAGAAATTATGAAAACAATCTAATTTATAATTGCACCAAAAATAATAAGATACTTAGGAATAAACTTAACCAAAGAGGTGAAAGACCTGTATTTTGAAAACTATAAAGCATTGATGAAATAAATTGGAAATGACACAAACAAATGGAAAGATTTCCCATGCTCATGAATTGGGAGAACAAATATTATTAAGATGTCCATACTACCCAAAGCAATCTATAGATTTAAAGCAATCCCTATTAAAATACCAACATCTTTTCATAGAACTAGAAGAAAGCATTCTAAAATTTGCATACCATAAAAGACCTCAAATAGCCAAAGCAATCTTGAAAAAAAAAGAATGAACCTGGAGGAATCACAATCTCAGATTTCAAGATATATTACAAAGCTGTGGCAATTAAAACAATTATGGTATTGGCACAAATAAAGATACATAGATCAAGGGGCGCCTGGGTGGCGCAGTCGGTTAAGCGTCCGACTTCAACCAGGTCACGATCTCACGGTCCGTGAGTTCGAGCCCCGCGTTGGGCTCTGGGCTGATGGCTCAGAGCCTGGAGCCTGTTTCCGATTCTGTGTCTCCCTCTCTCTCTGCCCCTTGCCCGTTCATGCTCTGTCTCTCTCTGTCCCAAAAATAAATAAAAACGTTGAAAAAAAATTAAAAAAAAAAAAAAAGATACATAGATCGACAGAACCGAAAAGAGAGCCCAGGTATAAATCCATGATTATATGGCAAATTAATATCCAACCAAGGAGGCAAGAATATGAAATGGTAAAAATACAGTCTTTTCAAAAAATGGTGTTGGGAAATCTGGATAGTTAAATGCAAAAGAATAAAACTGGACCACCTTCTTACACCATGCATAAAAATTAACTCAAAATGAATTAAAGACCTAAATATGAGACCTGACGCCATAACAATCCTAGAAAAGAGCACAGACAGTAATTTCTCTGAATCAGTTGTAGCAACATTTTTCTAGCTAAGTCTCCCGAGACAAGGAAAACAGAAGCAAAAATAAACTATTGGTGGTGCTTGGGTTACTTCAGCTTAGGTTATGATCTCACAGTTCATGAGTTCCAGCCCCGCATCAGGCTCTACTCTGATAGTTCAGAGCCTGGAGCCTGCTTCAGATTCCATGTCTTCCTCTCTCTGCCCTTCCCCCACTCTCCACTCTCTCTTTCTCTCTTAAAAATAAATAAACATTAAAAAAATAAACTATTGGAAGTACATCAAAATAAAAAGCTTCTATATTGCAAATAAAACAATCAACAAACTAAAAGACAACTTACTGAATGGGAGAAGGTACATGTAAATGACATATCCTATAAAGGGTTAGTATCCAAAATATATAAAGAACTTATACAACTCAACAACAAAAACAAATAATCCAATTAAAGAATGGGCAGGAGACACAAACAGACATTTCTCCAAAGAACACATCCAGATGGCCAACAGACACATGAAAAGATGCTCAGCAGCACTCATCATCAGGGAAATGAAAATGAAAACCACAATGTGATATCACATCACACCTGTCAAAATGGTTAAAATCAAAAATACAAGAAACAACCAGTTTTGGTGAAGATGGGGAGAAAAAGTAACCCTTTTGCATTATTTCCAATAGCCAAAATATCAAAGCAATCCAAATGTGCATTGACTAATGAACGGGTAAAGAACATGTGGTATATATATTTACAATGGAATATTACTCAGCCATAAAAAAGAATGAAGTCTTGCCATTTGCAACATATGGATGGATCTAGAGAGTATAATGCTATACCAAATAAGTCAGTCAGAGAATGACCATAAAAGTACATGATTTCACTCCTTTGTGGAATTAAAAAAATAAGACAAATGAGCAACAACAACAACAAAAAGCTGAACAGAAAAACAGACTCCTACATATAGAGAATAAGCTGGTGGTTGCCAGATGGGAGGAGGGTGGGGGATAGGTGAAAAAGGTGAAGGAGATTAAGAGTACACTTGTCATGATGAGCACTGAGTAGTGTATAGAATTGCCGAATCACTACATTGTACACCTGAAACTAATGTAACACTGTATGTTAATGATACCAGAATTTAAAAATACCCCAAAAAATAATGTTTCACAGATATATCAATACGCTGATGTTCCTACTAATTAAATTTCATCTTATTTTTTCTTCTGTGTTAGTAAAAATAATTTATAATCATGTACTTAATATCATATTTAAGAAACTGGAACTAGATATCAAGATTACTTTGTTATAATTTTAATCCTTTTGCATTCATTTTTATTATTTATTAATCTGTAAATGGGAAACTCTTCTTAAAAATTCTTCAAATCATTTTCTTACCTTCAAAATTCTCATGACTTAATTTCTTTTCCATAAGATTAAAATAAATTTTGCTTGATCTGAACTTTTCTTTATTAGAAGTACTAAGGTCCAGACACAATTCACTTGCTTTTGAAAAAAATTAGGTAATAGCAATAATAGGTCCTCTCAATATCAAAGGGGACTCTAGCTATCTAAACTCTCCTGCGACATTTTAGCATTTGGGTTTTGATATTTGACAATTCCTGAGAGTATGTGTCTTAGGAAAATAAAATTGTTAAATTTAAATGTTTCCAATATCACCTACATAATACTAAAAATATCCAAATTATCTTTCAATTGTATAGAAAAATAAAATGTATAATGTACAAGTGGTTTAAGCATCACTAAGGTCAGCAGAATAAATAGATTATATGATACTGATCTTCTGATATGAAGTTTAATAAATGGAGGTGACCATTGTCTAAGGTTAATAACCAAAACAAATAAGGCCATCATTATTTAAGGTACGATATTTGGCTTAGATACACTGGGTAATTACTGTATTAAGTTATGAAAAATCATCTGTGTGCCTGCTCTGAACTAAGTCTTCATCTTAACAAAAGACATCCAGAAGTGTATCCCTCCCTCCCTGGAAAGCATTAAGAGCCTTCTGGTTACCCTACTTATCTGATCAAGCTATTTAACAGTTGGGTTTTTCAATTTTTTTTTTTAATGTTTATATATTTTGAGAGAGAACACGTGAGGTGAGCAGAGGAGAGGAAAAGAGAGAATCCCAAACTGTCAGTGCAAAGCCCAAAGCAGGCCTGATCTCACAAACGATGAGCTGAAATCAAGACCTGGAGGCTCAACCAACTGAGCCACCCAGGCACCCCAGTATTGGGTTGTTTCTAACACAACACCTTAAAATATTTCTAAATAATATGCTCCTTTGTTCCCTCATCTTACATTATCCAATACATTGTTTCTTAGAGTCTCTTTCTAGACATATTCCAAAGAGTTTGCCTATGTGTGCCATGCCTACCTTTTCATGACACGTTATTATCTTTTTGACTCTTATCTCTCCACTAATCTGTTCTTAAGGTCACTATTGGCCTTTATATTGATAATATAATAGGACCTTTCAGCTCTCAGTTTACTTAATCCTTGTGCATATCCCTCATGCTAAACTCATGTTAAACTCATTCATTTTCCTCATCCTATTATAAAGAGGGGAAAAAAAAACACCTCAAAATGTAATAAGACCTTGTAATTCTTATAATATTCAGTAAGAAGGAAGGAGAACAGTATTAATATGCCAGATTCTGGGGACAACACACTGTGATTTCTTAATACACCCAAATTAGGGCCCATATAAGACCTACCAAAACTTGTCTTGTGATCAGAAGAGGATGAGTTTCATAACATTCAGGTAATGAAGATGAAACATCTTAAAACTCATCAGGAGAGAGAAGTAGACTGTAGGGTAGTAAAGCGGTAAATTTCAAAAGGGTTATTCCAGAAACTTATATTTGAAAGGGGTCCCAATATAGGTCACAGTGATGTCCAGTAAATACAAATTATTTTTTTATGGTTTCAACTTTTAGAATAGATGAATATAATTATGCTGAGTATGTAGAGTGTTTTCCTCTTCAACTACAACTAAAAAGGTTTATTCTTTTACATTCTCCTGTGTTTCCTTCATTATCTTCTTGAAGGATTATGAGGGGAACTTCCTTTCATATCTATATTATAAATACATATTAAATTCATTAATTTATCTCCAATCCCAATGCAAACAACATACATCAAGTCACATTATCCTTTGCTTGGACTATTGTGATGACCTCCTTCTTGTTTTCCTTAAATCTGTGCTTACTCTTCAATTAACATTTTCCAAGCAGCAGCTCAAGAGTATCTCCTAAACACATAATCTAGAACTTGTTATTCTCTTGACACTAGCTCTCTTTACCACACTTGGAAAACATTCCAAGCCCTTATTATGGCCGGGAAGATTTTATATACTTTGGCCTGTGGCTTCCTTTTCAAGTTAATCTTATTTTTATTCTATTTTTCCTTTACCTAGTGTATTTCAAGTACTCTAGCAACACTTAGTTCCTGAAAGCCAACTTTGGGCCTTTGGAATTATGTCTTTATTCAATTCAATTAGGGAACACTACCTTAATTCCCCATGCTTATTATCTCAAGACATAGGGTGTTCCAGTGTACGTACACTAACATATTTTTTTTGTACCCAACATTACAATAAATACAACTTTCTTCCTTAAGAGGTCAGCACACCAGCATTCATTATTATGAGGGTTATAATGACCACCATGAATATGATGATCTAAATTGCTTATTAAAAATTCTATTTTGCAGTTATTAAGCTTATAACTTTTAACTGTTCATATTTTAGCTACTTTAATTTTCTTCATATTCTTTGGTGATAATATTTTTAAAAACACATTAAATCATCATCATGGTTAAAGAGAAATTCTCAAAGTAACAAAAATGCTGTATTTTTTAATCAACAAATACACATATGTCTTGGACTATATGTGTACATAGACTGTTGTGTTGCCATTCATACTTTCTGGATGCCAGAACTATGAATTGCAAAAAGAAGACAATAGAACTTTAAGATCAGATAGAACAAAATAAGTTGAAGGAATATGGATATATTTGTATACATTTAATACATAAAACCTTTATAATCAAATCTTTTTATCAACTGTTTTTGTTATAATCACTTTGTTCTTATATAATTACTGTGATTCATTCTACATGAGTATAAATCAAAGCCAATCTAATATTATTAAGAGAACAAGTATTTCCATTTACAAATGTTTTAATATTTACTTTAGGATATTTCAATCCAACTTAGAGAATTATCACAATTATATATAGATATATATATAAAATATATATAAATATATATATATCTTTACGTATACATATGTTATCTATCATACAACTTTGTATATATTCGTTATCATGCAAGTTTTCTTTATTTGTTTTTTAAAAAAGTTTTTTGCAGATTAATTTAAAGTCAATAGTGACTTAAGCTTAAGTGTTAGCAATTGCCGGACTCAAATCTATTCATATATTTGGACAACTGAGGAAAAATATTTAGTTTATACAGAGAAAAAATACTGTAATGACTGCTAACCTTGCAACAATAAGAGCAACATACTTCGTATGCTGTCAAAAAAGATAAAAAAGAGAGCAGTATATTTTGAGAAGATCAACTTATTTTTTGCCCAAGTCTCCATTTCATATTATTTAAAAATATATGCAACACCTACATTACTCAGCCTCTAGGCATTTAAAGACAAGAAATGGCTATGGCATATGAGATGGAAGGAGAAAAAGGAAAGAGTCGATTTGTGTCTACAACACAAGAAAATGAATCGTAATGAAGTTGAAATGGTTGTCTTTAAATAAGTTTTTCATACTTTTTCTGACTCTGCATTGGTAGATTTCAAAAACCTCAGCTTAGAGGGCACATGAAGGACACTTCTGATTTTACCCAACTGGAAAGAGAAGGTCATTTTGGTTGCTGAGAATGCGTCAGAGCATAAGCAGAAATTGCTGGCTACCAATAGAAGCTTATTCTCTTAACAGTAGGTTGGGAAACTTGACTTATTTATCATTAATATATTAATTAATATTATTAATATCTTATTAAGATATTAAAATATAAATGCTGAACCACAGAGGTCTTAAATGGCTTGCCCAGTTTAGATACTGTGTAAGAATAGAATAGAGTTATTTTACACCTGGGACTAAGAAAACTCTATGCTAATCTCTGAGTATGCTTTGAGAGCTGGTCTGACCCCTGGCCAAAATAAGGATGAGATGTGCTAACTTGTGATTAGTAATGCACTATTAAAAATTTGAAACTCCCCTGGAGTTTAGATGCATGGTTTGCACATTACAAACCACTTTCATAGCTGGGCTTGATAGCTTCTTAACCAATGAGGTATAAAACATGCCATAGTAAACTCATGCCTGAGCTCCCTGAAATGGACAAAAGATGAAGTGTATACCATGTGACTAGGAAAAGACACTAGCTTCTGTGCCTACAAATATTCAGGAAACTTCATGACTGTTTACACTTTCTTTCTCCTTCTGTGCCTTTTTATATTTATTAAAGCTTCATATGAGCATAAACCTGTGATTTGCTGTGACTCCTTTCAGTTGTCCAACCCTGTATAATCAATGGAAGCAATGGATCATGAGAAAAAATAAACATAATGTAGTCCTTATTTAATATACAGAGTTTTTTTCATTTACCTTTGGGAAAATCAACTTAATTTAGAAATTTCTAAATTAGCCTAATTTTAAAATACATTTAGTTATGAACTTTTAAGAATGAATAATTCATGATGATGAAATGTGTTGTTCTATTCTACAAATATAAAAATGATAGCTTACCTAAACTAAGGATATTGCTGAATTATGTTCTGAAAAAAATGTATGAATAACAATATATGTTAGAATGCATTATCCATCTCTCTCTTTAAGTATGAACTTAACTGAATAAATTCAAAAAGATTTTTTTTCAGAAAACATGCTATTAATCTGGATTCTACATATAAAATGGAAGAAAATGTGTTATGTCAAAACTTTAGAGCAAATATATTTCTGAATATTTATCTGTAGAGTGACTCTATTCATTTAGAAAACAATTATACTACTTGTTAATGGATTGATAACTGAACAAAAGTTGGAATCATTAGCTTTATTTAAAACACTATTTTTTAACATAAATAGTAAGACAATTCCTTAAATAATTGAAAAGGATAATGGATATAGAGAACAGTTATTTGCCAGCTAAATCTTAATGATCATAAATTGTCCAAACATATGATTTAATTAGACTTCTATGTATACAGATGTTATATTCAGTATCTTTTAACTATTTAAACATTTTGTTAGTAATTACAATTTTTTATAAAGTGTCTTTCTTATGACACAAGACATTATAGTGATACTTCAATGAATTTACAGAGATAAATTATTTTTTATGTGGGATATTTTAGTAGTAAAAACTACATAATTATAATATTCTTCACGCTTCTCATGTAAAAATATCTATGGAATAATAAATATTTGAAAAATAAATGAATTCAAGAATGAATAAAAACTTCAGGAAAGGTATAGCTTTGTTATTTGGCAGAGGATACAAACCTTTAGTTTAGCAATCAGTTTTGAAAGCAGGTTTTAAATAACATAGGCTTTAAAAGTTTTGAAAGCAATGCGATAGCAAAAATTGAAAAGAATGCCAATCAAAACTGAGATCAAATCACTTATATATAAATCCCTAAGCACACTGCTTTTTTTTTGTTTTGTTTTGTTTTGTTTTGTTTTTAATGAAACCCTCACAGAATCCTTTTTTCAGGCTCAATACTGCTCACGCAAAGGGAACCAAAGTTCTCCAAAGAACAGTGGCCTATAGAATATCCCTTTATTCTGAACATTCAAAAACAGTTCAGTTCCTTTATTCAACTCATTTTATTTGCTACTCCTACTGCTTGTGTGTCTTTTTCCTGTAATAACAACCATCAGTTATCCACTTAATATAAAATTCTACCTTGAGGTCATGTCTAATTCAATGTAATTGAAAATAATTCTCAGTCTATTGGTAATTTCAGCTCAGACAACAATTGCATCCTATGAAGAAGAATGCAATTCCCTCAGGCTCAAGCCCAAGGAAGCCTGAGGCTTAGATACAATGAACATTTTTTTTCCTGCTTTTTGTATTGTTTCTTGCTAAAATAGCATGCTTGTCTAAGCCGTCTAAATGTGTAGATCGATAGACAGAAAGGCTTTCACTTGATATGTCACAGAGGTAGACAGCATCAGCTCTAGTCACAGTTCCCTATCTTGACATATTTGGTTTCAGGGGTATCAGAGCTCACTTGCCTTTTATTGACAATAAAGAGGAACAAAGGAATTTGAGGCTTATTGGAAAAATAAAAGACCACAGGAAAGTATATATGTATGAGAAAAGATTGTCTGTTTTGTGCAGAATTATAGAATTAATTATTCACTTTCATGAATTTGAAGTCTATATATGAAAAGAAGGAAAACTTCACATATCATTTATCACAAAATGAATGAGACATTAACAATGACACCTAGTGGTGCAAAAGCATTGCCATAAAACCTTCATTAAAAATGTAGTCTAAATTAATCTGACACTGTCTTGGTTTAACATGCATGACCTATTTAACATTGTACTTCAGTGGGGTTGCACATATATGAAAATGTTTAGTGTAGCCTGAATGTGCTTCTCAAAGTGTTATCTATTCATTGCTTGCATCACAATGACCTAGGGTGCCTGGTTCAAATACACAATTTAATCCTTCAAGTTTAAATAGCCATTTTTAAAAGGTCTGCAGATACTTCAAATATATACAAATGTCTGAAAACTATAAGAATAAGAGAATGACAGAACAAAGAGCACTTGGACAGAGAAATATTTTATGTAGAGAGAATGTACAGTTCTTACCTTCATTCTGAAGTATCATATAGCTCATTTGTGCATGTGTGTGTATATACATATATTTCTGTTGCCATTTCTTTTAAAAAAATATTTATTTTGAAAGAGAGCGAGAGTGTGAACAGGGGACAGGCAGACAGAGAGGGAGAGAGAGAACCCTAAGCAGGCTCCTGACCTAAGCCAAAATGGAGTCGGCTTAGATGCTTAACCAACTGATCCACCCAGGTGCCCCTCTGTTGTCATTTATAAAAAGGTAAATAAAAATGAAGTTAGTGTCATTTCAGTCCTTGAGGGGTTCACATTCCTAAAAAAGAGGTAAAAGGACAAAGAGTTATAATATTTATGTAAACAATAGATAGGCAAAGGAAGGAAAGACCATATCTATGTATAACGTGGGAAAGATTCCCTCTGAATGCTACATTTGAACTAATTTCTAATGAATGATTAGGAGTTTGTCAGATGATGACACATAGCAAGAAAACAAAACAAAACAAAACAAAACAAAACAAAACAAAACAAAACAAAACAGGTAGAAGAAAGACTTAAACCTGCCATCAGGCATGGCACATCAAGTAAATAGTTAATCTTGAAAATGAACAAAACATCATCTGCAAGAGACACAGAATGACAAAGAGGGATGAAGCTGCATGCTGCAACATGGTTCGATCTTTTTGAATTACACTGAGTTCCTCGAACCTAGCGGTACATTTTGTTGAAATGCAGAGATCCTTTTATTTGTATAAATACATAAAGATAGATAGGTAGACAGGTAGGTAGATGATACATAGATAGATGATAGATAGATAGATAGATAGATAGATAGATAGATAGATACGTAGGTAGGTAGGTAGTAGGTAGAGATAGATCAGATAGATAGATGATAGGTAGATAGATAGATAGATAGATAGATAGATGGATAGATAGATAGATAGATAGAATCTCCAATACATGGTTTTGTACTCAATAAATTCACTTGGAAAATCACTGTTCTTTATATTGAGAGGTAACTAGACCTAAAGTTTACCACAGAAGTAATAATGGATGTTCATAAATTACTTACTTTTATCCATTTGGCCAATTTTTGTTTTGCTTTGTTTTTTATGTAGTTTTATTTTATTTATTTTTAATTATTTTTAAAATTTAAATCTAAGTTAACATATATTGTAATAATGATTTCAGGAATGGAATTTGGTGATTTACATTTCATCACTTACATATAACACCTAGTGCTCATGCCAACAAGTACCCTCCTTAATGCCTGTCAGCCATTTTGCTCAGGCCCCCAACCATGCCCGTCCAGCAACCCTCAATTTGTTCTCTGTATTTAAGAGTCTCTTCTGGTTTGTCTCCCTCTCTGTTTTTATCTAATTTCTTCCCTTCCCCTCTCTGTTTTATTTCTTAAATTCCGCATATGAATGAAATAATATATTTGTCAATCTCTGACTACTTACTTCACTTAGAATAACACACTCTAATTCCATTCACGTTGTTGCAAATGGCAAGATTCCATTCTTTTTTGAACACCAAGTAATATTCCATTGTATATGTATACCACTTCTTTACTCATTGGTCAATGGACATTTGGGCTTTTTCCATAGTTTGGCTATTATAGATAGAGCAGCTAAAACATTGGGGTGCATGTGCCCTTGGAATCAGCATTTTTGTATCCTTTGTATAAATACCTAGTAGTACAATTGTTACATTCTAAGGTAATTCTATGTTTAATGTTTTGAGGAACCTCCATACTATTTTCCAAAGTGGCTGCACCAGTTTGCATTCCCACTAGCAATGCAAAAGGATTCCTCTTTCTCTGCATGCATGCCAACATCTATTGTTTCCTGAGTGTTAATTTTAGCCATTCTGAAAAGGTGTGAGGTGGTATCTCATTGTGGTTTTGATTTGTACCTCCCTGATGATGAGTAATGTTGAGCATCTTTTCATAAGCCTATTAGCCATCTGGGTGTCCTCTTTTGAAAATTGTCTTTTTATGTCTTTTGCCCATTTTTCATCGGATTATTTGTTTTTTAGGCATTAGTGTGATATGTTCTTTATAGATTTTGGATACTAACCCTTTATCTGACATGTCATTTGCAAATATCTTCTCCCATTCCATCAGTTGCCTTTTAGTTTTGCTGATTGTTTCCTTCACTGTGCAGAAGAATCTTTTTATCTTGATGAATTCCCAATAGTTTATTTTTGCTTTTGTTTCTCTTGCCCTCACAGACATGTCAAGTAAGAAGTTGCAGCAGCCGAGGTCAAAGAGATTGTTGTCTGGTTTCTCCTCTAAGATTTTGATGACTTCCTGTCTTACATTTAGGTCTTTCATCCATTTTGAGTTTATTTTTGTGTATGGTGTAAGAAAGTGGTCCCGGTTCATTCTTCTGCATGTCACCATCCAGTTTTCTCAACACCACTTGCTGAAGAGACAGTCTTTATTCCACTGGATATTCTTTCATGCTTTGTCAAAGATTAGTTGGCCATAAGTCTGCGAGTCCCTTTCTGGGTTCTCTATTCTGCTCCATTGGTCTATGTGTCTGTTTGTGTACCAATACCATACTGTCTTGATGATTACAGCTTTGTAATACAGCTTGATGCCTCCAGCTTTGGTTTTCAACATTACTTTGGCTATTCGGGGTCTTTTGTGGTTCCATAGAAACGTTAGAATTGTTTGTTCTAGCTCTATGAAGAATGTTGGTGTTATTTTGATAGGGATTGCACTGAACATGTAGATGGCTTTGGGTAGTATCGACAATATTTGTCTATATTTTTAAAAATATTTGTTCTTCCAATCCATGAGCATGGAATGCTTTTCCATTTATTTGTGTCCTCTTCAATTTCTCTCATAATCTTTCTATAGTTTTCAGTGTATAGATCATTAACCTCTTCATTAGGTTTATTCCTAGGTATTTTATGGGTTTTGGTGCAATTGTAAATGGGATTGATTCCTTGATTTCTCTTTCTGCTGCTTCATTATTGGCATATAGAAATACAACCCATTTCTGTACATTGATTTTATATCCTGTGACTTTGCTGAATTCATGGATCAGTTCTAGCAGTTTTTTGGTGGAATATTTTGGGTTTTCCATGTAGAGTATGATGTTTATGAAGAGTGAAAATCTGACTTCCTCCTTGCTGATTTGGATGCCTTTTATTTCTGTTTGTTGCCTGATTGCTAAGGCCAGGACTTCCAACACTATGTTGAGTAACAGTGGTAAGAGTGGACATCCCTGTCATGTTCCTCACCCTAGGGGGAAAGTTTTCAGTTTTTCCCCATGTAGGATGATATTAGCTGTGAATCTTTCATATATGGCCTTTATGATATTGAGGTATGTTCCTTCTATCCCTCTTTTCTTGAGGGTTTTTATCAAGAAAGATGCTGTATTTTGTCAAATTACTGTTTTGTTTTTAAATAGCTCTTTTGAGGTATAATTAATATACAAAAACTGGACAAATTTAATGTATACAATTTGATGAGTTTGGAGACATGCATACACTAGTGAAACCATCACCACAATCAAGGTAGTAAGCATATCCATCACCTTCAAAAATTTCCTCTGGCCCTGTCATTTTTTTTTTTTTTTTTTGTGATAAGAACACTTTACAGGAGATTGTTCCTCTGAACAAATTTCTGTGTGTACAATACTAAATTTTAATTATGTTAATGGTATACACATTGTTCTACAGGAGGTCTCTAGAACTTATTCATCATGTATAGCTAAAACTTTATAACTGTGGAACAACAACTCCCCATTTCTAATTCTCCCCAGTTCCTGGCAACCAACATTCTACTGACTGCTTCCATAATTTTGATTCTTTCAGCTACCTTATATAAGTGGAATCATGCAGTACCTGTCTTTTATGACAACTCAATTCACTTAGCATAGGCCTTCTAGGTTCATCCATGCTGTTGCATATGACAGGATTTCTTTTTTTTGTAAGTCTGAATAATATTCCATTGTATGTATATACCAAATTTTCTTTATCCATTCATTTGTGGATGGGCATTTAGTTGTTTTCAATGTCTTGGGCTACTGTGAATAATGCTGCTATAAACATGAGAGTGCAAATATCTCTTCAAGATTCTGATTTCAATTATTTTGTATATACCCAAAAGTAGGACTGCTGAATAATATGGTAGTTTCACTTTTAATGTTTTGAGTAACCTCTATACTTTTTCATAGCAGCTGGATCTTCTACATTCCCATCAACAGTGTACAAGAGTCCAATTTCTCCACATCCTTGTCAACACTTATTTTCTCTTTCTCTTCATCCTCCTCCACCTCCTCCTTCTCCACCCATCTCTTCCTTCATCTTCTTGATAATAGCTATCCTAACAGATGTGAGGTCATATGTCACTGTGGTTTTGATTTGCATTTACCTGATGGTTATCAATGTTGGAAATCTTTTCATATACCTCTGGCCATTTCAATATCCTCTTTGGAGAAATGCCTATTCAAGCATTTTGCCCCTTTTTTAATTGTTTTTTTTTTTTTTTTTTTTTTTTTTTTTTTTTGCTATTGGGTTGTAGAAGTTTATTACATATTTGGATATTAACCCCTAATCAGATATATGGTTTGCAAATATTTTCTCCCATTTTGTAGGTTGTCTTTCCATTCTGTTGATCTTCCCTTCTTGTGCAGAAGCTTTTTATTTAAAAAAAAATTTTTTTTTCAACGTTTATTTATTTTTGGGACAGAGAGAGACAGAGCATGAACGGGGGAGGGGCAGAGAATCGGAAACAGGCTCCAGGCTCTGAGCCATCAGCCCAGAGCCCGACGCGGGGCTCGAACTCATGGACCGCGAGATCATGACCTGGCTGAAGTCGGACGCTTAACCGACTGCGCCACCCAGGTGCCCCTACAGAAGCTTTTTAGTTTGGCAGAGTTCCACTTATCTAACTTTGCTTTTGTTGTGTAAGTCTTTGGTGTCATACTCAATAAATCATTGCTAAGGCCAAGGAAAAGAAGCTCTTCCCTATACTTTCCTCTAGTTTTACAGTTTCAAGTCTTATGTTTAAGTTTTTAATCCATTTTAATCCATACTGGGTTGATTATGCATGTGGTGTAAGATAAGGGTCCAATTTCACTCTTTCACATGCTGATACCCAGTTTTACCAACACCATTTGCTGAAGAGAGAATGTCCTTTTCCTTTTGTTTATCTTGGGACTCTTGTTAAAGGTTACTGCCAATGTTTTTAAGCCCTCTAAAAAACCCTAAATGTTTGGAAAGAAATCATGAAGGTACAGCCTTTGCTGATCAACAAATTGTATCAAAGGAAGTACAAGGTGTGTTGGGGTATAGGAATGAAGCACCAGCAAATAAGGCATGGTTAAAATGTAAAGATGAAGCCGGAGAGCAAGGTAATAATCTCCTTGTGAAAATTTCAAAATGTAGTGTCTGATTTATTTAGTTTTCACTTGAAAACAGAATGCCACAAAATACATTGAAGTGTCCAAAGAGTCATGTTCATGTTGACCTTATTAAATAAAGTATTTTAATGTTTACTGAACCAAAATAAATGGGGTCCAAATTACAGTTGAGATTTCAGATATGGTAAGAGGTTAGTATTAGGTTTAGGGAGGAAAAATGTAAACCCCTCACTGCAGCATTTAGACCCTCCATGGTCTGTTCTGAATATATATTTTCTATAGTCTTTCTCTTTCATAGCTCCAGTTACATTGATTAAATTTGTTTCTCAACCATTCCAACTTTTATCATTCAGATTGTTGATCAAACAGCACAACTTGTGAGATTCTTTCCCTAGATGTTAAGTAGCCTTGTACTCAGTCAATTTCTATCCAAAACCTTTCCTACAGAATTTATCATTCTACTGCCTGCCTTGAAGTATAATTGTATACATGCACATGGTGAAAGCTAAATGTATAAATATTCAAAAAAAGCAAACAAAAATAATATTTATCACTAACTATTAGAAGTTTCTAAATGTTTTTACTGCTATTATTGAAATCCCTCAAATTATCTAGAATCAAATATATTTTAATTCCATGAAAATAACTTGAAAATAGAAGCAAAAAATATTATTTACATATGAAAATAATGTAAAAAATAGAAGTAAAAAGGAGTAGATTTATATTATTTATAAATATTGATATTAAATGTGAATAAAATGCTAACTAGTGTAATTCAATGGGACATAAAGAAATTCACCATAAACCAGTTCTTATGCCTGATCCAGAACCACATCAAGGTTAAAATATATTTAATATTTGAAAAGTTTGAAGTAAAATCAATACCATTAATGTATCAAAAAAAACCCAAACAATATAATTTTCTTGCCAAAGTTTTAAGACATTTGATAAAAATGTACCATTCATTCTTACACAAATAAGTAAGCAAGCTTGTGAAGAAGAATGCTTACAATTTACAAACTTGTGTAAGAAAAGAATGAGAGACAGAAATGCTGGACATGCAAGGAGGGAAAAACTAAATCACATCTGAGTTCCAGACTAGAGCATTAGTGGTAGGTAAGAAATAGGCTGAAAAAACTGAAGAGATTAGCCTCAAGAAAAGACTTTAAATTTTTGTTTATTAATTCAACCATTATTTTACAAAATGTATTGCCCAACCAAGTTTGTAATTTTAAACTAACTGGTTTGCTTTAAGTGAAATAGTTATTTTAAATGAAATAAGTTTAATAATAATATTTCAATAATAATAATTTTCAACAATAATTAAAAAATAATATTTCGGTAATAGTAAGTTTTCAGCAATAATAATTAATATCCTTTGAACTAAAGCTAGCATTGAAGAGCTGACAAGTATTACTTATGAAAACAAGAAAGAGGGGCGCTTGGGTGGCTTGGTCGGTTAAGCGTCCAACTTCGGCTCAGGTCATGATCTCACGGTCCGTGAGTTCGAGCCCCGTGTCGGGCTCTGTGCTGACAGCTCAGAGACTGGAGCCTGTTTCAGATTCTGTGTCTCCCTCTCTCTCTGCCCCTCCCCTGTTCATGCTCTGTGTCTCTCTGTCTCAAAAATAAATAAACGTTAAAAAAAAAAAAAAGAAAACAAGAAAGAGAAAACTAACTTAATGAGTACCTATTATATATTTTACAGTATTCTGAGTAGTGGTTATTTAAAGTGCACAAAATAGTTTTAATTCTTAGGACAGAAAATCAAAAGAACTGAAAGAGAAAGTAAGTTCAGTTCAATTCTAGAAGAATTTCTAACTCTGCTAGAGGAAATTTACTAAACGAATGTAAGAAAGTTTCAATAGATAGTAAGTATTAATACAATACATCATACATAATAGAAATCTAAAGAAAAAAATCTGGATTATCCCCTTCGATGCCTAAAAGGAAATGTATAATGAGAACAAGTATTTCTTTTTTTTTTAATGTTTTTTTAATCTTAATTTATTTTTGAGAGAGAGACACAGTGTGAGCAGGGGAGGAGGAGAGAGAGAGGGAGAAACATAATCCGAAGCAGGTTCCAGGCTCTGAGCTGTCAGCACACAGCCTGATGTGGGGCTTGAACTCACAAACTGTGAGATCATGACCTGAGCTAAAGTCAGACACTTAACCGACTGAGCCACCCAGGTGCCCCGAGAACAAGTATTTCTGATAAAAACATCTAGAAATTAGGTATGTACTTTTGTATCATGATGATTAGATAGAAAGACAATAGATGACAGACAGAAGTGAAAAGTGATAAACACAAAAAGATATTGACACTCAAAATTCAGTGTCATATTTAATTTGATAAAATCAGGAACAAATCTTGAATGCCAATAATCTCATTATTTAGCAAATATTGGTGTCACTTGTCAAAATAATTAGACACGAGTAAAAAACTATAGGGTTAAAAATTAGAAAAACAGTGGTAAATCTGTCTCTATTTTCATATATGTCTATATATCTGAAAATCCTGAAGGAGATAATTGAAAACTAATTTCACAAAATCAAGTAACTCATAAATAGGGGCATGTAAAACTAAAACACAAAAACAGCTACATATTGATTTATATATATAATAGACAATAAACATATAAATATATAGATGTATATATAAATGTACAGATTTTATCTAAGCATATATATAATAAAATCTAAAACAAGCTAGATATACAATAAGATGAGGCCAGAGGTATATAGAATAAAGTAAAATAAAATATCTTGTAATAAACCTATTATAACTTATGCAAAAACTATATGAAAAATAATATAAACCAGTCAGAAATTTACCAAAAAAGACATTAAAAAATGGAGAGAAAAGCTATATTTTTGATACTCTAGGACACATTGATACTTAGTTTTGCTCTAATTTAATACATGTACCATTATGCTAATAAAAGTGACATTTTTACCTATAGATCTAGACAATAAAAATATAAAGTCTGTACAAGAATACAAATAATAAGTAGCTATAAAAAATATTCTGGAATTAGTATTACCAGTCAGTTATTAAAACATTTTATAAGGGGGGTACCTGGGTGGCTCAGTCAATTAAGTGTCTGTCTCTTGATCTTGGCTCAGGTCACGATCTCACAGAAGAAAGGATCGATGATTTTGAAAACAAGGCAGTGGAACTCACAAAAACAGAGAAGTAAAAAGAAAAAAAAAGGACCTATATAAGACAACATTAAGCAGGATAATATTTGTATTATAGGGGTCTCAGGAGAAGACAGAGAGAAAGGAGCAGAAAACGTAACTGAAGAAATAGTGGTTGAAAATGCCCCTAACCTGGGAAAGAAACAGATTTCCAAATCCAGGAAGCAGAAGAATCCTAAGAAGATGAATCCCAAAAGATCCACACTTCATTTTACCACCACTCAGTCAATTACCACAACTCATTTACCTCAATCTGTGATCAAAACTTCTGCCTTCTTTTATGCTATTCTGTATTAATGATCCAAACTAACAAAAGCCAAATCTTCCACCAGTGTTATAATTATGCCTTCAATAAATCATCTCTTTTTCTTTGGCATCATTATTTTCTCATCATATTAGATAATTCTCATTATTATACCAATATGATGTAATTTTCCTCATTTGTAAAATATATACCAGGTTTTTTCAATTCCTGAAGTCACCACTCTAAATCACTGCTTTTCTTCACTATAAAATTAAAGAAAGGGTGGTCTCACTGGTTACCTTATTTTTATTTCCCTCCAATTTACTTTGAACCCATTCCAAATAAGTTATTTCATCCTACTAATAAATGATGGAGACTTGGTGCAGCAGTGTAGGTATTGAAGGTGATGGATTGTTTATATATTTAAAAGGTAAAGATGATTGGGTGGGGATTTTAAAATGTGAAGATCAAGAATACCGGATACAGCTAAAACCCCAGCCATGCTCAAGCCTTACATTTTCAGTATTCACTAAGGACTTCTCACCCCCAGGATCTGCATCTTTTTGCCTGAAGGCTTTCTCTGAAGGCAATTACAGAGCACTGAGAGCAGCCTTCATTCAATGTCCTGCTGGAGATGATATACAAATCCTCCAATTATCTCTTTTATAAGTGTGATAACTCTAAGAAACATTTTCTTTTCCATTTCCCATAGTTTCCCTGTGGAGACAGTTCCCAAAGCTGGCTTTCAAACTCAGATTTTATTTGCTGCCTTCCTTTAGATGGTCTTATTTTCTTACTCTTTGTCAGTGATTAGTAAACATTCCAAATAGATTCTTGCACTCAAACCCTTGTCTTGAGGTCTATTTCTGGGAAAACTTACACAAAGATATATTGTATTTTTAGGTTTTGAGAACTAGAGAGGATAAGCTGAAAAGACTGAATCCTCAAAATTGAATTTACTGTCACAAGGAGAATTAAAACAAATAAAATGTCACATGTACTGGCAGCTGAAGAGCATACATTGCACAAATTATTTCCACATTTTAAACATTATACTAAACATCAAAGGGGATAAGTATTGGACCCTGAGGGAGTCTCCATGTGAGGTCCCTTGGGGTACAGGATCACTTGAATTTCTATGATAGTAGGGCAGCAATATCTCCAATATTTTTAGGGTTGAAACAGTCACTGTACTTGTTGCATGCTGCTGCAGACAGACTGAGCTATATGAAGCACTGTGAGATTAAACAAAGTCTGAGAAGGCTGGGAAAAGTGCTGCCAAAGGTTTAAAATGGTGTGCTTATCATGAGTACAGACTGACAGTGTTGACAGCTCCAGATCTTGTATGGGAAATCTATTTATTTTAACCTCCCTTGTCATTGCCTACTCAGCCACTTCTCTGCTGCTATAAACTCTCACTTTTTGTTAGATATCTAGACAGGCAAGTGAAAAAAATGAGATTTAGAGTTTTCAATAAAATAATGAAAGTTCAAAGCATTGCACTGGCACCTTTGTTTCTGAAGAATTTTCTGCTGCTAGATTTGGGTAGAGAACTGAGCTCATAATAAAACTGGTAGGGAAACACTTTGGCAGAGTGTATCCATTGGTGTCAGGGCATGGACATGGACACACATACACACACACACACACATTCACACACACAAAATGATATGTGTTACCAGTCATCACTTATTTTCTCATATCTAGAGAAATTTGGTACTAATGCTTGGTATCTATTATTTGATGACTTCCAAATACCTCTATGGCAACTTCAGTTTAATTTTAATACAAAGGTATTTGTATCATAACCTAAAAAAATGTAGGATGAATAATAACAAACAATAAATAGATTTCTTTTCATCAATTTCACTAAAATAAGAATATACATAAAGATATACTTGATACTTGAGATCACATCTGAATAGAAAACAAGCAATTTCAATAAAAAGGGGAAAGGAGCCATTATAAGCTTACTTTTTGCATGGCCTCTAGATTAAACAAAAGATTTTATTTTCCCAAAGCCATAATGTGATATTTCAAAATGAAATTATGTGGTAAAAGTAAGGAAATGATACATAAAGGAAGTTATGAATATTCATATGTATATGAATATTTTTAAAGTATGATTTTTGAAGGGCACCTGGGTGGCTCGGTCGGTTAAGCAGCCGACTTCAGCTCAGGTCATGATCTCCCAGTCTGTGGGTTCAAGCCCCGCATCAGGCTCAGGTGCTGGCAGCTCAGAGCCTGGAGCCTGCTTCGGATTCTGTGTCTCCCCCTCTCTTGCCCCTCCCCTGCTTGCTCTCTGTCTGTCTCTCTCTCTCAAATAATAAACATTAAAAAAAGTTTTAAAGTATGATTTTTGAGTTAAATTGTCCCCTTGAAAACTGTCAATTCACAAATTAAGAAATAAAGGAGATTCAGAGGGAGACTGGGCACATGTTGTATTAGAAGCTATGTTAAAATAATTAAAACACTAGTACAACAAACAAAAGTTTTGCCTGGAAATTCAAAAACATTATTAATTAGAACTGTTTGGAAAAAAAGTATTTATAATAAATACAAAACCTACTTAACAAAGGTGTTCAAAGGTGGTATTTTAAAAATGTAGGAAATTAACAAGAGTCAAAATGACTTATTGTTCTAATAAACGTATCAAAATTACTGCTTCCCCTTCCTTCCTTCCTTCCTTCCTTCCTTCCTTCCTTCCTTCCTTCCTTCCTTCCTTTTCTTCCTTCTTTTCTTCCTTCTGCTCCTTCCTCCCTTCCTTCCTTACCCCCTCTTTCTTTTTTATTTTGCTTTCTTATCTACAATATAAACAGTTCTAAAATGTAGGTGATTTCAATAATGAGCACCAGTGATCTGTACTTGTTTTGAGTGTCTGTTCACTGACACTAATCAATACCCCATGACTTCCTTAGAGTAAAATGTCAATACTAGTCCCTGTTTATAAACAGATAGAGAAGCTGGGCTGTTTCATAATGGACTGAAACCATGTCTGGGGAAACCTCCCTAGTTATGCCATGCTGTTAGATACATAGGCATAATGTAATACAGGCTAGAAATGAAAAAGCAGCTGATGGATGGGTGTATTGGCAGAGACACTTTTCATTGTATCCACAGTAATCAGGACAAGCTCTTGCACACATCTGGATACCCAATACATCCACAGGATGGATGAAAAAAATGAATGTGGAAATAAATCTGTTCATCACTAATCCATGTGCACCAAAAGTTTCAATATTCCATCTGGGTTTACAAACACCATCAATTTGCTTTTTGAAAAACTTGAAGGCATGTGAAGATATTATATCATATTGTTTATGTTATATTGTTTCATTTTTTCTCATAATTAATGTGTTTGTTTGGTGGCCTCTTTATATGTTAGTTCATGGCTAAATCTACTCAATCCCAAAATGAACTACATTAATAAAACTACCGAAGGCCAAATTAATTACAATGGTTATGAGGACCATTAATCTAGGATTATACTAGAACACCCAATCCTACCACAATTGGCACTGCTGGAGACGCTGCTTTCCCTATCACTAAATCATCACCTAGCAAATGGTTTTACCAAAACCATGCATAAATGATTATGCATAGGAAGAATTGTCCTCAGTTTATTTTACAAACTTTGTAGGTTACAGTTGATATACTTCCCCAGGATTCAATATCAAAATTGGTGTTGAATCTTTCTACATCAGTATTTGTTCAATGTTTATTCTAGCAGTATATGTGTGTACCTTAGCAATAATACTTTTCAAAAAGCACAAAGTCTCTCTCCATTCTCAGGAAATATTTAGGCTATAAATAATGTTAGTTAGGAGTTTTACTAAAATTTTTTAATGGGAAATAAATACCTCTTAATTAATTATGTTAAATATTTTATGTACAGTCAGCCATTAAATTTTAATGGAAATATATTTAATACCTATGAAAAACAAATATCAAAAAATACCTTTTTCAAAAAATAATTAAGGCACAAATTGAGCAAATAAACTTTGCTGTTTTTAAGTAAAAGTAAAATAAGACAATGTGCAAAAACTATTTCCACAAACTCCAAATGTGATAGATCTGTCTTGTTATATATTTCTTAAGCAATTTTTAATTGACAACATATGTTAAACATCACAGAGTGTGAAGCTCTTTGCATCTGTCAGAGCTTCTTAGAGTTAATTCCTCTTTAATACGTTTGCTTCTTTTGTATTGTAGTATGCTTTGTTCCTGTGTGTCAGTTTCCAATGTTGGTATTTTATGAGAAATAGGTAAATGCAATTTTGGCAACTCTAAGGGAAGTGATTCTAAAAATATCTTTTTGAAAACAATGATTCATAAATTGACAGCTATTAGAATTGAGAATAAACCATTAATTTTACAAAAGTATTCAGTTGCTAAATCCAAATAAGGATTTAGGTAAGATGTACCCAGATCCCTACTTAAACTTGTATAGGCCCACACATAAGAAAGAACTTATTACTGGGGGAAACTCAATGATTAGTGTTAGTTTTATTTCCATTAACTTATTGCAAAGCAGTTCTAAATTTGACTTTATGCCTCATGTGTTCCATGTGTAATAGTAGTCTATTAGATATCCTAAGGCATTTTATAAAAATGTTCACTAATTAATAATGCACAAACCCATGAGTTTAATAGAAATCAATATACCTTTCCTTTTGTCTTCCCCAGTTTGGCCTCCATGCCACAAGGCCCTTTTTCCTTCCACACAGTAGAACTGAATTGAATTGGAAGAACTGAGGTAGAATTGATATCCTAGTGAAGGAAAACATCACTAAATGACACTATACATATATTATCCTACTCAAAAGTGTTCTGCCTTTTCCCCCAGCACAGAAAGGTTTTGCTGACATCAGCAGCATAAGAGGTGTTGCATCTCTCATTCCTCAATTTCTAACTCATCAATCAACCTCTGTTTCATCACCACTGCATTGTAGTTTCTCTCTAGGTCACTGAAATTATTTCAAAATTATGTTAAATTATTTCAAACACCCTCTCTCTCTCTCTGTCTTGGTTAATACCAATTCAACAATCTGTCCAACTGTCTATTTGTCCCTTTTGCATCTCATCTTCTTCTCCCACCCTTGTTTCCTCTAACCCTGATAAGGTATTGGTTTGGATACATTCCAGTGGCTTTGTAGAACACAACCATCCCAGCCAGCTGGATGGCATATGGAGCATAGTAAGTGAGCGTTTTTCACTCTAAATGGTTGTAATAGGAGCAGTCCCTTTTAATATTTCCATTTTCATTACAGGCAAAGGCAATGGATACTATGAAGAGATTGGGGATAGAGAAAGGTTGAAATTTCTACCATGAAAGCATACTTGTTGGGTTGGGGAAAAAAAGAAACCCGTTGGGCTACAAATGAATACAGTGGTGTGAAATATAGCAAAAGTATAATAGGTGAAGGTATAGGAAAAAATAGATGAGTTCCACCTATGAGCAAATGAAAAAAAATGTATATCATGAATTTTCTGAAATACTTTTCTTGAACTTGACTGTCTGATTTGGCTTAGGTCTGTTAGGCAATCAGTTCATTTTAGATAGGCTCTGTGCAGTCTAGGCATTTATTAATATGGCATTGCTTGTTAGCTGAATGGAAATATATAAGGCAGTCAATGCTTTCTTTAATTCATTTAGTATTTTTAAAATACTGGATATCAAAAATAGATTCTTGCTTAAATAGTATAACTTTATTACCTATATTTCAATTACATTTCAATTGTTTGCAAATAAAACTATATTATGAATAACTAACTTAAAATAAAATATTAGATTTTTCATATTTCAAAGTAAAGCTGTTATTTTAATTCATTTGTGAAACAATAGTTTACATCATGCCAGAATTTTATGTATCTTTTCTTTATATTACAAACAAAAGCGAAGGATTTGATCACTTAGAATTTTCTTTCTTTGAAACTGAGTATAGGCTCCCCCAGTATGTTGTTAGCTTTATAGTTCTGTCAAGTGAAACTAAAATAATGGATTTTGCATAGAAACTTTAGTATTCAGCACAATGAGCAGAATCTATAAGAAAAATAATGCCCACAATAATAAAAGTTAATTTTGACCAAACCTGCTGTAAAATATTCTACACTTTTAGAAAATCCTGTGTTTCTAAAGCATTATATTCCAAAATTCCAAAGTCATCC
>NW_024412405.1:39904649-39965201 GCF_014898765.1 Herpailurus yagouaroundi
AATCCTGTGTTTCTAAAGCATTATATTCCAAAATTCCAAAGTCATCCTTGGATGACTGAAAAAACCCAAAATTTCAGTTCAATATGAAGTAGTATAAGCATTCTTTCTATCAGGCTTTTTGTTTGTTTGTTTGCTTTTGGTTTTCCTAAAAGAGAGAACACCACTATGAGATATGTTATTAGGACACATATTAAGATATAGAAAAGTGAAACAGTAATGCATTGTGGTTTTAAAAGCCCAAGAAGAACTGCATGTTTAGGCATGGAGGAGAGAGAAGAGATAAGTGGCTACATCACCCAAAGCTATTCCAAACACAGCCGGGACCACTATCAACTAGGACAGCCTCCTATCTAGTAAAATGACTCAGCTATTCTCTGGGCCTGGCTTTCACCTCTTGGAGCCTCTTTTATTTCATTCTGTGTTCTGCCTGTCAACTGTTCATACACATGTCATTTTACACGTGTATAATATAAGCGTACAGGAGCCATCTTAAGGCCAGTTCCCGCATTGTGTGACATTTAAAAGAAGCATAAATTCAACATTAAACCTTTGAAAAGTACTTCAGTAGTTTAATGTAAATTTCTGTCAGATGAATAAGGTATTACAGTAAAAAGAGAAACACATCTCTCTTCACTGTTGTACTTTTTCTAACAATGTTACTCATTCACCTTCTTTTTCCTCTTTCCTCCTCTATATACTCCACTTCCTCAGTTTCTTTTTTTTTCACATCTTATAATCTGTCACCTTTTCTCATGTACAGATGTATGGTTTGTTCTATCATTAGCTTGTTTACTCAAGGCTAAGTGGTTTCTCAAAAAGAAAAACATCCTTCCTCTTTAGAAATTCGGGGAAGGGATTGATCTCAAAAATTCATAATGTGTTGCAATTCCCTAAAAATTTCCTTGTAACAGCCCTGACATACTTCCCAAAAAATGGGTTGCAATGTTTACCTTTAGTACCCCTTCCAACCCAGAGAACCATAATTTTTTTCCTTTATTTATAAAATGCTTATTGATCTAAAGAAATTGCTTTAATTTGAAATTATGACTAAAATTAAATGGTAAAATAATATATATAGTATAATCCTAAATTTAAAAAATGTATGTGAATGTCTTCACTTCATTGGGGAAACAAATTGAGTGGGGTATCTATTTTAGAGTTTATGTCCATTTTTTACTCAGAGCATATGAAAAGTGGATATAATTTAATTTTATTCTCAATGTTCACTATTTCCTCCAACACTGAATTAAAATTAGGAGACATACAGTCAAATACCAACAGTGTCCTCTGAATAAATAACGTCTGGATTGACCTTCAGACTCATTTTTTTTTTTAATTTAGTAGCAGTGGCCTTTTTACTCCAAGCATAATTTTACTTCCAATGTACCTTTTCGTGGTTCATAGTATTTTTATTTTATTTTATTTATTTATTTTTTTTTTAAATTTTTTTTTCAACGTTTATTTATTTTTGGGACAGAGAGAGACAGAGCATGAACGGGGGAGGGGCAGAGAGAGAGGGAGACACAGAATCGTGAACAGGCTCCAGGCTCCGAGCCATCAGCCCAGAGCCTGACGCGGGGCTCGAACTCAAGGACCGCGAGATCGTGACGTGGCTGAAGTCGGACGCTTAACCGACTGCGCCACCCAGGCACCCCGGTTCATAGTATTTTTAATTAAATATATGCATAGTGGTTCATAGTATTTGTAACTGTATGTATATATATAGATAGATAGATAGATAGATAGATACATATGTGTATATATATGTGTGTGTGTGTGTGTGTGTGTGTGCACCATGAATTCTCAACTGTAAAAAAGAAAAAAAATAAATTCTTTAGAATATCCTTCTACCATACAGACCATATATATGCCAAAACCTGCTCATCACACTGTAAAAGAGAGCTCTGGACAGCTGTAAATAAAAATATTTACTAGTATGAATATGTGATAAGAAATTGTCTTAAATATTTCATACCACTAATATTATGTACTATCCAACGGTGGTCTTAGGTTCATTTGCCTTCTCACAGCAATCAGATTTGTCATCATCTATGTGATTATACTACTTTTACAAATTTCTCAGTAATATATTATATTCCTTGTTTTCATTGCAAGTCAGTCAACTTTAAATTCTATTTCCTTACATTTGCTGAAAAATTAAACTTCAATAGATTAAAAAGTGAAAACATTAATTTTTACAATTTACCAAAATAACAATTGGCCTACTAGCTGAGCCATTGTGCTTTCTTAGCAAATCATGGGAAAATGATGACTGTATCCACTATTTGATAATCGGTTTTTAGAACAGGTAACATTTATAAATAGAAATAAAATGGCTCATTATCAAATCCAATTATTAGTTATGCTTTGGTTTCTACACTTCCTCTTTTAGCTCCTTATGTAAAATCATCACTTCTTTAATTTTTTTAATGTTTACTTATTTTTTTTAAATTTTTTTCAATGTTTATTTATTTTTGGGACAGAGAGAGACACAGCATGAACGGGGGAGGGGCAGAGAGAGAGGGAGACACAGAATTGGAAACAAGCTCCAGGCTCTGAGCCATCAGCCCAGAGCCTGACGTGGGGCTCGAACTCATGGACCGCGAGATCGTGACCTGGCTGAAGTCGGACGCTTAACCGACTGCGCCACCCAGGCGCCCCAATGTTTACTTATTTTTAAGAGACAGAGAGAAACAGAGCATGAGTGGGTAGGGGGCAGGGAGAGAAAGGGAGACACAGAATCTAAAGCAGGCTCCAGGCTCTGAGCTGTCAGCACAGAGCCCAACGTGGGGCTCGAACTCACGAAGCACAAGATCATGACCTGAGCCGAAGTCATATGCTTAACTGAATAAGCCACCCAGGCGCTCCTAAAATCATCACTTATTTCACTCATTTATGCCAGTCCACTGACATCTACAATCCCATGGAAATCTGTTCATTATTTATATTTTCAATACTAGACAGTTTAGCAATTACATTATTATTTACTTCATCATGCCAAAAGTTAGTCAATAACACAATTATTACATTACAGAAGTACAAATTTACTAATGGAAAATCCATTAGCTTAGATGACAGATTCTCAACCTTGGAGTCATATTGGAATTCCCTGGAGAGTTCTCATAAATACCAAAGAATTAGTCCCGTCAGAAATGTTTGAGGCTGTTCTAGAAACCAATTGACCAATACAATGCTTGTATTGCAAATTCTAAGGGCACAATTATTACTAAAAACATGAGGGCGTTCTATGAATATAATAATGAAGTATATATTGCAATTTTTTGAGACACTTTTTCATAATATTTTCATCTAAATCTATCCAGCCACCTATCAACCACTTGATACCCTGGCAGGAAAACAAACAAACCAAACCAAATCAAACAAAACATGCATCATTCATTGAAAAATTATTTGATTGGTTGACCTTAAAAATACATTAAAAAATATAGCCTATTGCTTACATGAACTTAATTTTATTTTGTATACTTGGCTTATCTTCTTGTAAAATATATAGGTTGCCAAAGGATTTTGAGTAACACAAGAGACAGAAGAAGATGATAATGTGGAAAATATATTTATTGTAATCAATACTTAAAGAAGGACAAATTGAATCAAATTAGCAAATGTGTTTACTATTTTATTTTATTTAAAATTTATTTATTTATTTTGAGAGAGAGAGCAGGAGCAGGGAAGACGAGAGAGAGAGAGAGAGAGAGAGAGAGAGAGAGAGAGAGAGAGAGAGACAGATAGAGTCCCAACCAGGCTCCATGCTATCAGTGTAGAGCCCAACATGGGGCTTCATCCCACAAACCGCAAGATCATGACCTGAGCCAAGATCAAGAGCCAGTCGCTTAACAGTCAGTCACCCAGATGCTCCAATTAGCAAGTATTTTTAAAAGATAATACTTGATGTACGCAAAGATACAGGACCAGTATAAGGTCATAAAAGGATGGTGGGAGTACAAAAAGTTGGACAACTCTTTTATCAATAAACTTAATAAAATACCTAAAATTGTATTTTATCATTCAAAAACTGTAATTTAGAATTTAGGATGAAAAAATTCTAAAATTATAAAAGAAAGAGAATAAAAAAATCTTAAAGGCAAACAAGTTGGTAAAAATATTATTTATCATATCTAAGTTTGGGAACTAATTAAATATCCAAAGACAAAATAATAAACATTGGTATATTTACTCAAAGTGTTACGTGGCTGTTACCAGTAATCTTAATAAGAAAGTGCTGGGGTGCCTGGGTGGCTCAGTTGGTTAAGTGTCTGACTTCGGCTCAGGTCATGATCTCACGGCCTGTGAGTTGGCCTGTGAGTTTGAGCCCCGCGTCGGGCTCTGTGTTGACAGCTCAGAGCCTGGAGCCTGCTTCGGATTCTGTGTTTCCCTCTCTCTGACCCTCCCCCGTTCATTCTCTGTCTCAAAAATAAATAAACATTAAAAATATTAAAAAAAAAGAAAGTGCTTATGTTTTATTCTTAGAGATAAAACTAAAGACAGAAAATTGTATATATAATTGTATAACAAGTATCTATAGATATTCAAACACCATGCATAGAGAAAATGAAGAAAACATTTAAAATTTCTTTACAAAAATTGTTCCCTAGATATAAGACTGATAATTTTTTATTGTCCTTTCTCATTCTTAAGACTTGTTAAGAGTTGTAAAATGTTCATCTTTACCTTTATAATAAGAATAAAAATAAGAAAGTAATTATGTTATCTCAAAGAAATCATACTGAATGTAAAGATACATTTCCTCAGAGATCTTAATTTTCCATATCTGCTGTTTCTGTTGAAACTTCTGCAGTGACAGTGTTATTCCCCAAAGATGACAAAATATGTTAGGAACTAGTGATAAAGTTGCAGGAAGAAAAAAGGATTGAATGATTCTTGAAATACATTCCATAAAAATATGACTATATAATTTATTATCTAATTTTGTGGTTTAGTGTGGAATAGGTAGAAGTAATAAAGAATGTGGGACTAAGGTTTAAATTGGGATTGTCTCAGGAAAGGTTTAATGTTCATTTTACATGTGAACCCAAATAATGGCAGAAACATCAAAAAAAGTAATTATTAAACATTCTGTTGGTTGCCTTTAATTTTTCTTCCTTTATTCATTTGCAACCATACATTTCTGTTTAATTTTAAAATTACCACTTACTATAATAAAAATATATTATTTTAATGGATGAGGTAAAATTATTTCTCTGATAATCACATCAAAGAATTTTTTGTGTTTGCAAAACCCTGGTTGCTCTTATATCATTTTGTCATTTTGCATTGTTTACCTCATACTTGATCATACTTATCACAGTTAAGTCACAACTTTATTTTTCCATAATGTTATATCTTTTGAAATTTATAGTAGAAATTTCCAAAAAGTTCTATGAGAATAATAAGGACACTTTTGGGGTGCCTAGGTGGCTCAGTCAGTTAAGTGTCTGACTCATTTTCATCAGGTCATGATCTCATGGTTCACGAATTCTAGCCCCTGGAATTGGGCTCAGCGTTGATGGCCTGAAGCCTGCTTTGGATTCTGTCTCTCTCTTTCTCTGCCCCTCCTTACCTCTCTCTTTCTCAAAAATAAATAAATACACCTTTTTTTTTTTTTAAAAAAAAAAAAGCCTTTAAAAAGAAAGGACACTTGTTATTTCATCAATGATGTGAAACAATGAAATATTTGGAAACATTCTTAAAGATATATTATATCATAGTGAGATGGACAAAAAAGGCAGTATAATTCTGACCTTGTCTTTGGTTGTCAATACTGAAAGTTTAACTTGCACAGCAAAAGCAACAAGCAGGACGCCAACTCAACAAGTGTTATTGCTACTGATTTTCTCGGGAATGAAAATACAATGAATGAAAAACCTATCTTACAATGTTTTTCAATAAATTTTAGCTTTCTTGTAAAATCTGTTCTCCGGGGGCATTTTAGTCTGTTTAAATTATAATAGTTTGGCTGCTGACTATTACTGCAGCAACTTTTAAAATTGTATGTGTTGCTATAAATTGCCTATGAGTCAGATTCATTGCAAGGTGAGGAAGGGCATTCTGAATGCCCTGTTTTTCTCATCTAATCCAAACCTAAAATAAAACAAGCACTCATGCATTTTACTTGCTGCATCCAGCTTTAAAAAAAATACCTACCACTAATTTCTTCAAGAAAATAAGTAAAAGCAAGAGAAAAACATGTTTTATTTTTTCAGGATTAGCTAGCATTTTTTATAACCTTGTGGAAAGTGTTCTGATTAGCATTGACCTTCCTTTTCACATGGAGAATTGTGCTAGCCAGGTAGGAAATGAAGTCTCAAAGGTAAAGTAACAGGTCAGTAAAGTCAAGTATTTAATCAGATAATGGAAGCCTATGTCATTAATAAGTGTGTCATTTGCTTCAATAAAGGCATCACTTTAAGAAATCAAATCAGTCCTTTAATACCCTGCATAACTCCCACTATCTCACCTCACAAACTCTTCTTTGATTACCCACTCCCTTTAATTGTCCTTTCTTCTAAACTCTTAAAACACCACTGTCTTCATTCCTCATTTTGACTTTAAGTAGAAATTCTATCATATAACCATGTACACAATTTTACATACACTTAGTTTGCTTAGCCAGATTAAAAGTCTCTTTAGGACTGTAAATGCATCTTATTGCCAGGTCTCAAGAAAACAGAGACTTCTAAGTTGCCTAATAGCCTTACTAGAACCAAATGGATCTAAGTTAATATGATGAACAAAGAAATATTGACTGGAGTATGTAATACTATATTCCTGAGTAAGTGAAACTTATGCAATTATAATTATACAAATAGCCATATTTTGTCAGCTGATTATTAAACCCGGTAGTTGTTTAAATGTCAGTGAGTGGGGGAGTATGGGTGGCTCAGTCGGTTGAGTGTTCAACTCAAGTCATGATCTCCTGGCTTGTGAGTTCGAGCCCCATGTCAGCCTCTGTGCTGACAGCTCCAAGCTTGGAGCCTGCTTTGGATTTTGTGTCCCTCTCTTGCTCTGTCCATCCTCCCGCTCATGCTCGCTCTCTCTCTCTCTCTCTCTCTCTCTCTTAAGAATAAATAAGACATTTAAAAAAAAAGGTCTGTTTCTAAAATAAATAGATCGATAAATAAATAAATACATATTGATGAGTGAATGAATGACTGAAATGAAACACAATTTAACTATCACTTTTATCATTATTGGATATGACCAGCAAAAATGAATAAAAGACAATTCTGAATGTTCTCAGATTCAGAATGCCTTTTTTCATCTTTCTAAATTACAGGATCTAGGACAGCATCTCATATATAATGGGAACACAGTGCAATAGAAAAAAAACACTGAACTAAGGCAAAAAATATTTTGGTTTTTGCTTCTGTTTCGTGGTCTGTTGTTGGATGGGTCATGTTACTTCTCACACTGTTAAAATAAACAAAATACATTCCTATTATTCTTATAGCCCTGAATCATATATATTCGCTAATAGGTTTCTTTACATTTCAGCTTCATTCTCTTCATATCAAAGACCGCATTTGGATCCATCTTAAAGGAATATGACATTAAAGTTAAGCTTGTATCTGCCCCACACTGACAGGCTAACAAAACCATGCTTGAAATTACGAATAGATTTATGTTTCCTCTAGTATTCTGTGACATATCGCTAATGCTGACCCATCCTGTCTTCTTGTATTTCAGTTTTGAAAACTCCTTTTGTTTTCTGACTCCACATTCATCTATCACTTGCTGGTTCTGTTGCTGAAATTTACATTCACGTTATGTTTAGCCTTGAGTTCAAGGCTAATCATTGATATGTGGTCAATTCGCACATATCAATTCTTTTATGGTTGTCAGACCTTGATTTCCCATTCAAGGATATTGACCTCTTATAAACTTTATTCTGGGATTGTGTTTTTTTTTAAGAGAAATATTCATAGGGTAAATGAAGTACATTACTATTGAACTATCCCATGCCCCCATGATTTTAAAACTCTCTCCTAATGTTATCTCATTGTCTATCCCAGGAACTCCAAAAATATTCAGATTTTTACCAAATTTATCATTTTCAGCAAAATAATGACATACATGTATACATTATGTTAATTTATGCATGTGCTTATGTTAATATATATGTATAAATATCTGTCCATGAACATATATGTAAACTTACATTAATGAGAATGATTTTTATATATGGATTGCCAACTAGGTCTCATACCTTTAGTATGGATTTTACTTATAAATGGAGAAGCCCAAATTACCTATGGAATGTTTAGCTAATAGAACTTATGTAGAAAATATAATTTTCCCTACAACTTGTCTCATTCTAAGGAAGAAAGGATTAAAATTCTGATTTTTAGTCTGTTATCAAGACAACTCAAATGTAAACATGTTCTGGTTTTGTTTTGTTTTATTTTAAAAGGAAGTATGCATTACCTTAATATTTTTTTCCTTCCATTTTCTATATCTTACAGATGTAATATAATGAAAATGTAAAGGGATTATATTGTTTAAAACTAGACACCAGGCCCCAAATGGACTCAATTATGCTAAGTCCCAAGTCAGCAAACTGATTTCAGCTCTCCCAGTAGTGGAACCCTAAACCAGTCAATCAAGAGTCACCTGAACAGCACTAGTTAGGTAATCTGCCTCTCAGGTTATCTGTCATGCCCTAGAGGAAAGTAGCCTGACAATAACCAACTCACATTTTTGCCTACTAGAACTTTGTTCTCACTGCCTTCTCCCACTCCTTTTGTAAAAGTGTTTTCATTTTGTACAGCTCTTTGGAACTCCTTTCTATTTGCTAGGTTGGAGGCTGATCAATTCAAATCAATTTTTGCTCAAATAAACTCAAAATTTTTACTATGCCTCAATTTATCCTTTAACTATATCTAATTAAAATATTTGCTGATATAGAGTTTATGAACCACTTTCATATGCACTAACTCATTTGATTTTCATAATTCTGAGTAGATTGATAAAATATAATTATATTAAAATTGTAAGTGAGGCAACTAAGAGGTTAAGTAGGCTAGCATCACAGAACCAGTTAATAAAGAACCTGGAATTAATATGAGTGTTTCAGTTCAGATTTATTGCTGTTTTAATTTAAAATACTATAAAATTATTAGAATGACATACATAACTATACACATACATTAATTCAACATTCATTTAGAAAACATTTATTGAGTGTCTATTATATATAGAACATTGTTAAAAGTACTTAAGATATATCAGAAAGTAAAAGAAGTCAGGTTCCCTGTCCTAAAGGAGTTTACAATTTACAGGAGGAGAAAAAAAATGAGCATAATAAAAAGAACATTATATAGTAGAATAGTTGCTGATATATGCTACAGAAAAGATTTAAAAATATATGAAGGATAAGGAAGATTAGAAGCATTTCTTATTGTTGATGATACAATTTTCAGGTCCTCTGCCCATTTTAAATTAAATTATTTGTTTTTTAGGTGTTGAGTTGTACAAGTTCTTCATATATTTTGGATATTAACCACTTATCAGATATATCATTTGGAAATATCTCCTCCCATTCGGTAGGCTGCCTTTTTGTTTTGTTGATTGTTTCCTTTGCTGTGCAGAAGCTTTTTATTTTGAAGTAGTTCCAATAGTCTATTTTTGCTTTTGTTTCCCTTACCTCAGGAGATATATCTTAAAAAAAAAAAAAAAAAAAAAAAAGGTACTACAGCCAATGCCAAAGAAATTATTACTGCCTTAAGTTCTCTTCAAGGAGTTTTACGATTTCAGGTCTCACATTTAGATCTTTAATCCATTTGGGGTTTATTTTTGTGTATGGTATAAGAAGGTGGTACAGTTTCATTCTTTTGCATGCAGCTGTCCAGTTTTCCCAGCATCATTTATTCAAGAGATTGTCTTTTCCACATGGTATACTTTTGACTCTTTGTCATTGATTAATTGGCCATATAATTGTGGGTTTATTTCTGAGCTCTCTATTCCCCTGTTCCATTGATCTTTACTGTTTTTTTTTTTATTTTTTATTTTTAAAAAAAATTTTTTTTTCAACATTTTTTATTTATTTTTGGGACAGAGAGAGACAGAGCATGAACGGGGGAGGGGCAGAGAGAGAGGGAGACACAGAATCGGAAACAGGCTCCAGGCTCTGAGCCATCAGCCCAGAGCCTGACGCGGGGCTCGAACTCACGGACCGCGAGATCGTGACCTGGCTGAAGTCGGACGCTTAACCGACTGCGCCACCCAGGCGCCCCGATCTTTACTGTTAAAATGACCGTACTACCCAAAGCAATGTGCAGATTCAGTGCAATCCCTATCAAAATGCCAACAGCATTTTTCATGGTAAGAAAAAATAATACTAAAATTCGTATGGAATTAGTGAGCCTTGTCGGCTCAGGTGGTTAAGCATCGAACTCTTGATTTTGGCTCAGGTCATGATCTCATGGTTTGTGGGATCAAGCCCCACATTAGGCTCTGTGCAGACAGCGTGAAGCCTGCTTGGGATTGTTCCTCTCCCTTTCTTTCTGCTCCTCTCCAGCTTGTGTGTGCTCTCTCTCTTTCTCTCTATCTCTGTCTCTCTCAAAATAAATAAATAAACAAGAAAAAAATGTATGGAGCCACAAAAGACCCTAAATGACCAAAGAAATCTTGACAAAAAAAGAACAAAGTTGGAGCTATCACAGTTTCCAGATTTCAAGGTATACTACACAACTGTAGTGATCAAAACAGTATGGTATAGGCACAAAAACAGACACATAGTTTGAGGTTACAATATTAATTAGAGCTGTCAAAGTAGAACTCAGTAAAGAGGTGGCATTTGAGCCCAAATATCAAGTGAAATATTTAGTCATGTAGCTATCAAAGCTTGTCTGGTCTCTTTGAAGAAAAACACAGAGGCAATTGGGTTGTAGCAAGTTGAGTAAGTGTCATAAAATATGTAAAGTAAGGCAGAATATGTAGAGTTGTGTAGAGCATTTTATAAATGTTGACTTTTGTGGGACACGTGGGGAATATTACGAGTGAGGTCAATAAACCATTATATGGTAGTAAGTGATTGAGATAAAGTGGCAAAAATCATTTTACCACTGGAAGAAAACAACTTAAAGATAATGCAAAATCAGATTAAATCAATTATATGGATAGTTAAATTTCATAAAATTATGACATTAGCATTAGAATGAAATGGAGACAAGTCTTAAAATGTTGCTGGCATGCATACAAGAGTAACTTGGAAGATAAAGATGTCTGCATTCAAAGAGGGTCTGTGAAAGTGTCTGATAAATATTTGTTGAATAAGTGGCACTAAATGTAAAGGTCTAGTTTTTAAGTGTGTGGGGGAGGAAGTTCTACAAATAGTAGAGAAGAAACTTACTCCATGTCTACACTCAATTTTATGAAAGCCATCGAGGAGGAGTCATCTCTTAAGAGGGCTACAAGAAATCATTTTCCTAAAGCAGTCTAGGGTAAACAAACTATAGCACATAAATTCTCAATAGCAGTTTAGTTTTTTAATCTAAGTGGGCTCTCACGTCCCTGTTTCACATTGTTAGCAGAGGACTCTGATCCCTCCTATCAATTGGATTCTTCCAATGTGTAACACCATCATTGTTAACAAGGGCCTACTAAGATCATCTTGGAAAAAAGAATGAGGATCACTGAGGGATGTTGTACATTATTTCAGCCCATATTCCATTGGTTAGAAAATCCTATAAGAGGTATTATTATCCATACTTTAAGGATTTATATTGGATAATCTCTATGATTCTTTTTAATTTTGACAAGTGATGCTGGATTTTTCAATAAAAGGCTGAGCACATAAAGTGTAGATGAAAAAAGAGATTGGCATGAGATGAGATGAGATGAGATGAGCTGAGATGAGATGGTTAAATAAAACCTTGAAAAAATTTAAATAAAAACTTTGGAAAAAAAGATGAAATGAGATAGATGAGTTGAGAAGAGAAAGGGTAGGAGAAGGGCACTCAAGAGAAAAATGAAGCATAAAAGTAATTTTTTACTACATATTGTACATGAAGAAATTCCCCATAAAATCATTTTTAGAATGCCAGTGTATAAAGAATATACTCAATAAACATAAAATTTAAAAATTTATTAACTGACTACTTACTAAGATTAAATATTTTACACTAATATGACATGGGATGACCAAAAAAGTTTATCAAATATAATTATGCCATTTCATTATATATTTGAAATAGCACTTAGATTTTCTAAAAAAATTATTTTATTATTTTATTTTTTTAAATATGAAATTTATTGTCAAATTGGTTTCCATACAACACCCAGTGCTCATTCCAACAGGTGCACTCCTCAGTACCCATCACCCACCCTCTCCTCCCTCCCATCAACCCTCAATTTGTTCTCAGTTTTTAAAAATTTTTTTTTTCAATGTTTATTTATTTTTGGGACAGAGAGAGACACAGCATGAATGGGGGAGGGGCAGAGAGAGAGGGAGACACAGAATCGGAAACAAGCTCCAGGCCCTGAGCCATCAGCCCAGAGCCTGACGCGGGGCTCGAACTCCGGGACCGTGAGATAGTGACCTGGCTGAAGTCGGACGCTTAACCGACTGTGCCACCCAGGCGCCCCTGTTCTCAATTTTTAAGAGTCTCTTATGTTTTAGCACCCTCCCTCTCTAACCTCTTTTTTTTTTCCTTCCTCTCCCCCATGGTCTTCTGTTAAGTTTCTCAGGATCCACATAAGAGTGAAAACATATGGTATCTGTCTTTCTCTGTATGACTTATTTCACTTAGCATAACAATCTCCAGTTCCATCCACGTTCCTACAAAAGGCCATATTTCACTCTTCTCATTGCCACATAGCATTCCATTGTGAATATAAACCACAATTTCTTTATCCATTCATCAGTTGATGGACATTTAGGCTTTTTCCATAATTTGGCTATTGTTGCGAGTGCTGCTATAAACATTGGGGTACAAGTGCCCCTATGCATCAGCACTCCTGTATCCCTTGGGTAAATTCCTAGCAGTGTTATTGCTGGGTCATAGGGTAGATCTATTTTTAATTTTTTGAGGAACCTCCACACTGTTTTACAGAGTGGCTGCACCAGTTTGCATTCCCACCAATAGTGCAAGAGGGTTCCCTTCTCTCCACATCCTCTCCAGCATCTATAGTCTCCAGATTTGTTCATTTTAGCCACTCTGACTGGAGTGAGGTGGTATCTCAGTGTGGTTTTGATTTGTATTTCCCTGATGAGGAGTGACGTTGAGCATCTTTTCATATGCCTGTTGGCCATCTGGGTGTCTTCTTTAGAGATGTGTCTATTCACGTCTTCTGCCCATCTCTTCACTGGATTGTTTGTTTTTCGGGTGTGGAGTTTGGTGAGCTCTTTATAGATTTTGGATACTAGCCCTTTGTCCGATATGTCATTTGCAAATATCTTTTCCCATTCCTTTGGTTGCCTTTTAGTTTTGTTGGTTGTTTCCTTTGCTGTGCAGAAGCTTTTTATCTTCATAAGGTCCCAGTAATTCACTTTTGCTTTTAATTCCCTTGCCTTTGGGGATGTGTCAAGTAAGAGATTGCTACGGCTGAGGTCAGAGAGGTCTTTTCCTGCTTTCTCCTCTAGGGTTTTGATGGTTTCCTGTCTCACATTCAGGTCCTTTATCCATTTTGCGTTTATTTTTGTGAATGGTGTAAGACAGTGGTCTAGTTTCATCCTACTGCATGTTGCTGTCCAGTTCTCCCAGCACCATTTGTTAAAGAGACTGTCTTATTTCCATTGGATATTCTTTCCTGCTTTGTCAAAGATTAGTTGGCCATACTTTTGTGGGTCTAATTCTGGGGTTTCTATTCTATTCCATTGGTCTATGCGTCTGTTTTTGTGCCAATACCATGCTGTCTTGACGATGACAGCTTTGTAGTAGAGGCTAAAGTCTGGGATTGTGATGCCTCCTGCTCTGGTCTTCTTCTTCAAAATACTTCGGCTATTTGGGGTCTTTTGTGGTTCCATACAAATTTTAGGATTGCCTGTTCTAGTTTCGAAAAGAATGGTGGTGCAATTTTGATTGGGATTGCATTGAATGTGTAGATAGCTTTGGGTAGTATTGACATTTAACAATATTTATTCTTCTAACCCATGAGCCCAGAATGTTTTTCCATTTCTTTATATCTTCTTCAATTCCCTTCATAAGTTTTCTATAGTTTTCAGCATACAGCTCTTGTACATCTTTGGTTAGGTTTATTCTTAGGTATTTTATGCTTCTTGGTGCAATTGTGAATGGGATCAGTTTCTTTATTTGTCTTTCTGTTGCTTCATTATGAGTGTATAAGAATGCAACTGATTTCTGTACATTGATTTTGTATCCTGCAACTTTGCTGAATTCATGTATCAGTTCTAGCAGACTTTTGGTGGAGTCTATTGGGTTTTCCATGTATAATATCATGTCATCTGCAAAAAGTGAAAGTTTGACTTCATCTTTGCCAATTTTGATGTCTTTGATTTCCTTTTGCTGTCTGATTGCTGATGCTAGCACTTCCAACACTATGTTGAACAACAGCGGTGAGAGTGACCATCCCTGTAGTGTTCCTGATTTCAGAAGGAAAGCTCTCAGTTTTTCCCCATTGAAGATGATATTAGCTGTGGACTTTTCATAAATGGCTTTTCTGATGTTTAAGTATGTTCCTTCTATCCCAAATTTCTCAAGGGGTTTTATTAAGAAAGGATGGTGAATTTTCTCAAATGCTTTTTCTGCATCGATAGACAGGATCATATGGTTCTTATCTTTTCTTTTATTAATGTGATGTATCACATTGATTGATTTGTGAATGTTGAACCAGCCCTGCAGCCCAGAAATTAATCCCAATTGATCATGGTGAATAATTCTTTTTATATGCTGTGGAATTCAATTTGCTAGTCTTATTGAGAATTTTTGCATCCATATTCATCAGGGATATTGGACTGTAGTTCTCTTTTTTTGCTGGGTCTCTGTCTGGTTTAGGAATAAAAGTAATACTGGCTTCATAGAATGAGTCTGGAAGTTTCCCTTCTATTTTTTGGAATAGCTTGAGAAGTATAGGTATTATCTCTGCTTCAAATGTCTGGTAGAATTTCCCTGGGAAGCCATCTGGTCCTGGACTCTTATTTGTTGGGAGATTTTTGATAATTGATTCAATTTCTTCACTGGTTATGGGTCTGTTCAAGTTTTCTATTTCTTCCTGTTTGGGTTTTCGAAGTGTATGGGTGCTTAGGAATTTGTCCATTTCTTCCAGGTTGTCCAGCTTGTGGGCATATAATTTTTCATAGTATTCCTTGGTATTCTTTGTATTTTTGAGGGAATAGTTGTAACAATTCCATTTTCCTTCATGATTTTATCTATTTGGGTCATCTCCCTTTTCTTTTTGAGAAGCTTGGCTAGAGGTTTATCAATTTTGTTTATTTTTTCAAAAAACTAACTCTTGGTTTCATAAAAATTTATTTTATTAAATGATATGTTCTAAAAGAAAACTTATTTTCAGTATTTCATGTTAATAAAATACTATATTTATTATTTAATGATTGCCTTGATATTGAAAAATAATTTGAATATAACAAACTAAAAACAGATACTGATTTCTGATAGGTTTTTAACAGAAGTGAAGGTTCTAATTTATTAATAATTGGTTTATTAATTATTGGAAACAACTGAAACAACTAATGTTAGACCAGTTTTTAGAGTGTTCCTTTTTTTATATAATTTTTTAAAAATGTTTATTTATTTTTGAGACAGAGAGCCAGAGCATGAACAGAGGAGGGGCATAGAGAGGGAGGGAGACACAGATTCCAAATCAGGCTCCAGGCTCCAAGCTGTCAGCACAGAGTCTGACATGGGGCTTGCACCCACAGACCGGGAGATCATGACATGAGCCAAAGTTGAACACTCAGCCAACTGAGCCACTTAGGCGCCCCATAGAGTATACTTGATTTCTGTCTTGAAATTATCTAAATTCGGGTATTTAGATATGTCCTTAGTAAACAGACAAAAATATACTAAAGAGCTCCTGTGACATAAATGCAGCAGACCTTCCCAAATCAAAAGGTTAACTTTTTCCATCAGTTTACTTTCAATTCAACTATTTTACATTTTAGAAGGATGCAGGTGGTAAGATAGCCCTCTTCATAGCCTCCAGAAATAAATCAAGAAGGTCGTGCTTGAAAAGTTCACAATTACATTGAATATACTGACATCCAAGAAGGACTAATGCGATGAAATAATGAAGACTATAACAATTATAATGAAAAAGGTAGTGGAAATTAATAGTAATCACAGCATGTTAACACAGATAATAGCAACTTCCTTTTTTATTTATTTTTTTTTAAATTTTTCAACGTTTTTTTAATTTATTTTTGGGACAGAGAGAGACAGAGCATGAACGGGGGAGGGGCAGAGAGAGAGGGAGACACAGAATCGGAAACAGGCTCCAGGCTCTGAGCCATCAGCCCAGAGCCCGACGCGGGGCTCGAACTCACGGACCGCGAGATTGTGACCTGGCTGAAGTCGGACGCTTAACCGACTGCGCCACCCAGGCGCCCCGCAACTTCCTTTTTTAAACAATGAAAAGATTATATTATAAAGGTAGCTAAGATTGTGTGTGTGTGTGTGTGTGTGTGTGTGTAACTCAAAGAATGGTGCATCTTGATCAAATTTGGGGGACATTTTCTATTTTCAAAAATCAATTTCAACTGTAAAATTTGATGGATAAACATATCAGTTTATATAACAAAAACTTTGGACTCCATAACACCCAAATTTTTATTCCTTTATGTAACAAATATAAAGAAGACTAAAACTCAAAGCTGCTTCAACAAAGTAGCAAGATTTCAGAAAATGGTAAGACTTATAGTTTCACGGTTTCACCAGTCCAAATAAATGTTTCTGAATGTGTGTGTGTGTGTGCATTTTTGTGTACACAAATCTAGGCATATATGCCTGCCTATATCTATCTATCTATCTATCTATCTATTTATCTATCTATCTATCCATCATCTATTTATACATTTGTGTATATATACACACATGTACACACATACATGCATGCGTTTGCATATAAATTCATACACACACATACATGTGCCCTTTTTACAATATACTGAGGCTCTGGTACTTATATAAAATCATTGTTGCTTAAGATATAGAACTAGAATTGAAGATAAATCAGGAGAGATATAATAGAATTTGAAATCTGCTAAGAAGTAAAATCTTTGAGGAAAGGGACCAATTTCCAACACCTCACACAGATGCTCCTAAGATAGCTGTTGGCTGAATAAATCTATATATTTCTAATATAAACTGATTGTCATAGGTGTCCCATATCATATCAAATAATGATAACTTTTCTTCCTCTTTTTTCAATATTTTTACTTTTCCCTCCTTTGTCCAACTGCAAAATATCCATTTTTTATAATGTGTAAACCTGTTTTAAATACTACTGAAAAACCTATAAAATATCATAGTATATAACTAATATTTAAGCAGTTCAAGAATATCAGAAAATGATAGGATTTAAAGTATGACACAGACATTATTCTTATAATACGGAAATTCTGAGTATGCCAGATTAGAAGTTGCTGGAATGATTAAGTTGCACATTTTACATGTTTAAAAAGAATGGGAGCGTATTGAAAAGAACTCCTAATTCTATATTAAATTTAATTTGAATTTTTCCAACCAAAGAGATCATTTACTTTTAAACTTTTGCAAATATACTAATTTCTCTACTTCCACACGGGGTGCTTTTCCCTCCCTAGTGTATTGCACATACCTTCCCTTGCTAAAACACAACTGATTATTTCAAGGTTCACTCTGTCCCAGTACCTTCCACATATTTTATCATAGATTTTATATTTCTCCATCCATGGAGGGGAACATGTCACCTAATATAAATTACATGCAATTAATTACACTGAATTAAAACATTCAAATTCACTCTGTTGAGAACAGCTAAATTATCTTGTGTGCATTGGTAGGAGGGTCCAGGTACCTGGGTTTATTCCAAAGTAAATTTCTATAATTTACTGATTGGACAAACTTATATTAGTTAATAAACTACTCTCATTTCTTCATGTGGAAAGTGACCATTTTAGGAATTGATGGTTAAATGCATTCAAAATATAATAAAATGCTTATTTCATAATCAGAAATGTGGTCACTTGATTTATCAACCAAAGTAAAATAATTTAATATTGAGTGTGGTGCTCTTAAAAATTCTGTTTGAAAAACAGGTGTAAACTGGGACCATCCTGAGAGAACTAGGATATATGAACAATTTTAAAAAGTGTGCAATAAATGTAAATTATATCAGTAATAATGATGATGTTGATGTCATATATTTTTAAATCTCAGCATCCTTTTGGATAACACTCAAAATTATGAAATGTACTTTTATTGCCATGTATGAAGGCCTTGGTGTTAATCACATACAGATTTGTCTGTTCCTTATTTGTTTACTTATTTATTTTTTTAATGTTTATTTATTTTTGAGAGAGAGACACAGAGCACGAGTGGGGAGAAGGGCAGAGACAGAGGGAGACACAGAATCCGAAGCAGGATACAGGCTCTGAGCTGTCAGCACAGAGCCTGATGCAGGGCTCGAACAATGAGCTGTGAGATCATGACCTGAGCTGAAGTCGGCCACCAAGGTGCCCCTGTCTGTTCCTTATTTACACACACACACACACACACACACACACACACACACACACACACAATTTATATACATCTTTTATAGATTAATAGGAGAATTAAATGTGAATATACATTCAATAATATATGTATAATATATGTGTGTATGTTATATATTACATATATATTACATGTGTGTGTTTATAAAGAGAGACTAAACCTTGCAAAGTGCCTGACAGAAATCATCTGTCTTTGTTTTATTTCTTTCTCTACTGAGTCAAGTTAAATATGTAGCGTATCTCAGTAATGCTTTTTCAGAATCAGTGATGATTTATTGCAATTATGTGTAAGCCATCTGGTTCAGATTATTGTCTTTTATGGGACTTCAAGGTAAGTTTAATTTAACATGCTAAAAAAAAAATCAAAGAACAACCTGTGAATTGTAACCTTGTTATGGTATAAAAGTTCATATATTCCACAAAAGAATTAATTTAAGTATAAATGTATATAGCAAACTCCCCATAACTTTCAGGATGTGCCTGATATTGACAATAAATAATTTTCAATGAGAATGTGGCAAATGTACTCAATTAATTCCTACTTGCATGCTACCTATTAGACAATTCTTGAAAAGGAGTAGCAAAGTGGTAAACAAAAGCATTTAAATAGATATGTCAAGTGTTTTATTCTAATTCCTCTAATTTAAATCCTGGGTTGTATCTCCAGGATACATCTCCATAATTATACCATTTGTAAGAATGCTGTGAATTTTACTGTCTATATTTTATTTTTTTGCTTGTACAGAAAATGTGTTATACAGACTTAACTAGATATTTTAGCTTCTCATTTTTTTCCTTTGCTTACTATCTATCCTTAATTAGTTTAAGAACTACTGTGAAATTTGATAATAATATTGTTTTCCTAGATTCTTGTATTAATCTTGAAACTCCATAGGTTGGGGGCTAATTCCTTTTATACTGAGAATTTCTAGATCTGATTAGTTTTAAGGAAAAAAATATTCCAGTTGAAATAAGTGAATAATTGGAATATTTTCTAAAACATCCAAAATGAAATTGAACATCTAGTATCAAATATAAAACTTAAACTAAATTAACAATTCAGGCAACAATAGATGTTGGCAAGGATGTAGAGAAAGGGGTACACTTTTGCCCTCGTGTGAATGCAAACCAGTGCAGCCACTCCGGTGAACAGTATGGAGTTTCCTCAAAAAATTAAAAATAGAACTAGCATAATGACCCAGCAATTGCACTATTAGGTATTTACCCAAAGGATATAAAAATACTGATTCAAAGGGTCACATGCACCCAATGTTTATAGCAGCATTTTATCAACAATAGCCAAATTATGGAAAAAGCCCAAATGTCCATTGACTGATGAATAAAGAAGAGTTGGTATATATACACAATGGAATATTACTTGGTGATTAAATAGGATGAAATCTTACCATTTGCAACAACATGGATGGAACTGGTATGTATTATGCCAAGGGAAATAAGTCAGTCAGAGAAACACAAATACCATATGATTTCACTCGTGTGGAATTTAAGAAACAAAACACATGAACATAAAGGAAGGGAAGGAAAAATAAGATAAAAACAGAGAAGGAGGCAAGCCATAAGTGACCCTAAAATACAGAGAACAAACTGAGGGTTGCTGGAGGGGACGAGGGTGGGAGGATGGGCTAAATGGGTGATGAGAATTAAAGAGGGCACTTGGGATGAGCACTGGGTGTTATTTGTAAGTGACGAATCACTAATTTCTACTCCTGAAGCCATTATTACAGAATATGTTAACTAAGATTTAAATGAAAATAAAAATTTAGGGTGCTGGATTGCTTGGTCTATTAAGCATCTGACTCTTGGTTTCAGCTCAGGTCATGATCTCACACTTTGTAAGTTCAATCCCCACATCGGGCTCTGTACTGACAGCTTGGAGCCTGCTTCTTTCTTTCTCCCTTTCTCTCTGCCCCTACCCCGCTTGCTTTCCTCTCTCTCTCAAAATAAATAAATAAAATACATAAAAATAAATAAAAATGAGTAGAAATTAAAATTAAAAAAATGCAAATACAAAATAAATAAAGCTTAAACTAAATTTCGAAGTAATGTCTCCGACACTATCTAAACCAAATATACAATCAAGGCATGGGGGCAACTGTGCCCCAATAAAAAAGAGAGTTAAAAAAATTAATTACTTGCTTTAAAATCATGAATGTGTCAAATAGGCCTATTGGAACATTTATTTTCTTGTTTGAAAATCATTGGCATTTTAGAGTTATCAATATCTGGCATTCCTCGATCTGAGTATCACATTATAAATTTCCATGTAAACATAAGACTCTTTGCTATAGACTAAATGTTTATGTCTCCCTAAAATTCATATGCTAAATCCTAACCCCAGGTATGATATTAAAAGGTGAGGATTTGGGGAAATGATTAAGTCATAAGAGTAGAGCCCTCATGAATGGAATTAGTGCCCTTATAAAAGAGACTACAGAGAACTCCCTTGTCCCTTTGCCATGTGAGGGCACAGTGAAAAGGCAGCCATCTGTGAAGCAGACATCTAATCTTCTGATGCCTTGATCTTGGATTCCTAGTCTCCAGAACTATGAGAAGTAAATTTCTGTTGTTTATAAGCCACCAATTAATGGTATTCTGTTTAGCAGCCTGCATACACTAGGACACTCTTGTAAAAACCTGAATTATAATTGTGGAGAGGTTAAAAAATACCCCGTAATGTGTCAGTGTCCTGCAAATGGCTAAACACTGTGGGAAACTGTGAATGGTTATATTTAGAAACAGAGCCCAGTGCCCTGTTTCATACTGTGTTACACAAAGGCATGGGTGTATATAACTGCAGAACTATGGCTTATTTTTCTGATTTCAAGCACACCAGCAGTGATGATGGCTTTGATGTCTTCCAACTAATAGCAGTATTTGCATGATGTTTTTCTTTTTAAAATTTTTTAATGTTTACTTATTTTGAGAGAGAGAATGCGTGAGAGAGAGAGACAGACAGCGCAAGTGGGGGAGTGAGAGGGCGACACAGAATCTGAAGCAGGCTCCAGGCTCTGAGCTGTCAGCACAGAGTCTGACATGGGGTGGAACTCACAAAACACGAAATCATGACTTGAGCCAAAGTCGGACTCTCAACTGACTGAGCCACCCAGGTGCACCGCATGATGTTCTAATATAAGTGCTTTGTGTTAAGCATCTAGGATAAATACAACCTTCAAATATAATAAATCTGTCTATTTGCTTCATGGAAGTTAACATACTGAACACTCTTAGTTTTTAGACATTGTCTTATAGAATAGATTTATTTGTTTAAGTCACTGGCTTACATGCTTTGTAAATATAAATAATTATTGACTTTAAATACGCTGCCAGCTTTAAGGTCTTACCAGAGACTTACAGGGGGCTTTATTGATCAACAGTAGTGACAGCTGGCTAGAGAGTGACACATCCCTATCAGTCAGATAATTAATGTGCGCTGAAGCAAACTGACAAAACTACAGATTGTACAGTGTTAAGAAGAAGAAAATTCAGATCTCTTGCCTGAGGACACTTCAGTATAATTAACCTAGGTTTCCAAATGCCAGAAGATTTACTGCAAGCTTATTATAATCTCTCAGACTGACAAAATCCAGTGCAAAGTCATTCTATTCTTTCAAGACACCCTAGACTGATGGTATTAAGCATAACCACAATACCTTAATTTCATGTTCTAGAACTTCACTCATCTTCATACTTGCAGTTGTAGAATACAGATGGAAAAACTTTTCTGTTCTCTTATGCCTTCTCTCTTCTTTTCTTTGAGAATCCAATTAACCTGTTTCAGAATAATTAACTTGAGGAAATAATAAGAAATAAAGAGTAACATAATATTGATTTAAAATAAAATATTTTATTTATAGTTTTAAAAGTTAAGAAAAAAGTTGAAAAAGAAACATTTTCCAGTAAATATCCAAATATAGGAAAATATGTATATACAGTTATATATACATGTACATAGGCAAATATTTGTTTATATAATCTTATACAGTATAATTTGCTACTTCTCAGTATTTTCTCACATTTCTTCTTACTCAGTTTGAATTCTCTTATCCTTCATTAATAACACTCTTGTTCATATCCCTTCAATTGCTTTACCCTTATTTCATATATGTAAATTGCAATCCCAGTTAAAGCCAGCTCTCAGCCTACTTCATGACTGTATACACACATCTGAATAAAGTTGGAAAATGTGAACTTGTAGACTTGCCTTGCTTTAATTTCATGATCACTACCCTCCAGTGAGACTTAATACTTCCTGGCAATCACATATATTTACTCAGTCTGAGTCACTTTCTTTCATTCCTATCCTCTTGCACTATACTTTCCGCTTGTCCCCTTTTCAAACTTTTAACAACTCTTGCACTCTCTTCACAGTTGATGATTTTCCTCTCTATTTCACTTATAGAAGCAGTTTCTCTGAATCATGCTGCTATTTATATCATCTTAAAAGGGAAAACAAAACAAAAAACCCTCTTAAAAACTTTATCCCTTATACCAAAACAGATTGCATTAAAATCAGCAATGACATCCATATAGATAAATGCAATGGCCAATATTTACTCTTCATTTCACTTAAACTATTAGCAGAATTTAATACATACAGTCTCATTCTCCATCTTGGAATAAATTTTTATATAGCTGTCAGATAATATATCTTTGTGACTGCCTTGTTGCCTCACTGCATATTCATTTGAATATTTTTTCCTAACTTTTTTGCAATTGAACTGTTAATGGTGGCAACTGAAGGATTAAATCCATGAACTTTAAAAAAACATTCTCACTCCTTGTCATGGTTAATTTTATGTGTCAATTTGATTGGAGCAGGAGGAATGCAGATATTTGGTTAAACACTATCTTAAGTGTGTCTGTAAGAGTTATGTGGATGAAATTAACTTTTGAATCAGAAGACTGAGTAAAGCAGATTTCCTTTCTCCATGTGGTTGGGGCTATAACAACTGTTGAAGTCCTGAATAGAACAAAATGTCTAAAGAGGGGAGAACTTACTCTCTCTGCCTGATTGTCTATGAGCTGAGACATTATGAGTCTTACCTTGCCCTTGGACTTCAATGTGGACTTGAATGAACTTAAACTATTGACTCTCCTATACTATTATCTACTGAGAAATCATTTTTAAAAATTGATTAAGATTATTAGGTGACAAATCAAGTCTTATCTTAATTTGGCTTCCTTTAACAAGAGTATTCTTATATAAGCGGTCATATAAAATAAATATCATAGGAAGACATTCCAGAGAATTGAAGTTTATTTGAGCAGAAAGGTAAACAGTCAGTCCAACTTTGCTTATTTGACCTGGTTACCATGGTGAACATCTGATGCTCAATCTTGCTGGGGATCACTTGAAGGTAGTTTGTTTTCTTGTTGTTGAATTTTAAGATTTCTCTGTATAATCCGGATAACAGTCCTTTATCAGATGTATCTTTTGCCAATGTTTTCTCCCAGCCTATGGCTTGTCTGCTAATTCTCTTGAATTTGTTACTGACAGAGCAGAAGTTTTTTTATTTAAATGAAGCCCAGTTTATCAATTTTTTCTTTTGTGGTTGTGTCTTTGGTGTTTGTGTTTTTTGTGTGTGGTGTCTTTGGCGTTGTCATCTACGTTTCTTTTCATGTTATCATCCAGGAAATGTATTTATTTATTTGTAAATATATATTTACATATATGTAAATATTATGCATATATGTATACATGTATTATATATGTATATGTGTATATATGTTATGCATATATTAATTATATGTGTATATGTGTATATATGTATATATGTATTATATATGTATAATGTATATATTACATATTTTTGCATTTGACATTTAAGTCTATGATCCATTTTGAGTTCATTTTTTTGAAAGGTGTAAGATCTGTGTCTAATTCATTTTTTTTTTACATGTGGATGTCCAGTTATTCTAGCACCATTTGTCAAAGACATTATCCTTGCTTCATTGTATTCTCTTTGCTCCTTTTTCAAAATTCAGTTGACTTTATTTATTGGGTCCTACTTCTCGGGTCTCTATTCTCTTCTACTGACCTATTTGCCTATTTTGCAAATTCCACACTGACTTGATTATAGTAGCTTTACAGTAAGCCTTAGTGTTGCATACAACAGTCCTCCAGCTTTTTGTTCACCTTCAATACTGTGTTGGCTATTCTGTGTCTTCTGCCCATCCATACAAACTTTACAAACAGTTTATTCATATCCATGAAATAACTTTCTAGGAATTTGGTTGGAATTTCATGAAATTTATAGATCAAGTTGGGAAGAACTGACCTCTTGACAATCTTGAGTCTTCTATCTATGAATATAAAATGTCTCTCCACTTATTTGGTTCTTTGATTTTGTTCATCAGAAAAAATGGTGTTTCCTTATTTTAAAAAAAGAACACCAATATAAAGGCAGCTGCATAGTTTTCTGGCCATTAAAACTTGGGTTTCTATGTTTCTGAGAAGAAATGGTGAAAGGATGAATTTTTTTCCTAATGTTAGATGAACAGCTTGGCCAAATTCTGATAGAATTACAATAGTGAGCCACCAAATCTGTTTGGTCAATCCAATTGTCTTTGATCTTAATTGATGTTACTCTTAGATCTGACAATTACTGATCATCAACTTCCTATTTCAGTGTTATTGTCATCTTTCATCATTTTTAAATGAATCTACATGATAATATTGAGAATGTGAAAATTTATTTCAAGGGCATTTGGTTATAAGGTAACACTGTATGCTAAATTGTTTTTATGGTATTAAAAGCTAGTATCTTCTGGATGTTGGAGACATACATTTAATTTATTTAAAAAAATTGTCCTTTACAACGGGAGGGAGAGGTGTTGAGCCCCGGATACAGAGCTCAGCTTGGTGGGGAACAAAAGTGCTCGCCAGTGCCATCTCCCTCGCCCATCCCCCAGCCAAAATCCCAAAGGGAACCAGTTCCTGCCAGGGAAATCGCTTGCACTGTGCAAACACCCAATGCTGTGCTTCTGCGGAGCCAAACCTCCGGCACCGGATCTGACTCCCTCCCGCTGCCACAGGGCCACTCCTGAAGTGGATCACCTAAGGAGAAGGGAGCTAAGCCTGCCCCTCCTGCCCCATGCACCTTGCCTACCCACCCCAGCTAATACACCAGATCCCCAGCACCACAAGCCTGGCAGTGTGCAAGTAGCCCAGATGGGCCACGCCACCTCACAGTGAATCCTGCCCCTAGGAGAGGGGAAGAGAGGGCATACACCAGTCTGACTGTGGCCACAGAGGTGGGCTGGGGGCAGACATCAGGTCTGACTGCGGCCCCGCCCACCAACGCAAGTTATTCAAGACAGCACAGGGGAAGTGCCCCGCAATCCCCTACCACTCCAGGGACTATCCAAAATGATGAAACAGAAGAATTACCCTCAGAAAAACCTCCAGGAAATAACGACAGCTAACAAACTGATCCAAAATGATTTAAACAATATAACAGAATGTGAATTTACAATAATAGTCATAAAATTAATCGCTGGGCTTGAAAACAGTATAAAGGACAGCAGAAAATCTCTTGCTACAGAGATCAACGTTCTAAGGAACAGCCAGGAGGAGCTAAAAAATGCTATCAATGAACTACAAAATAGAATGGAGACAACTACGGCTCAGATTGAAGAAGCAGAGAAGAGAATAGGTGAACTAGAAGATAAAATTATGGAAAAAGAAGAAGCTGAAAAAAAGAGAGATAAAAAAATCGAGGAGTATGAGGGGAAAATTAGAAAACTAAGTGATGCACTAAAGAGAAATAATCTACACATAATTGGTATTCCAGAGGAGGAAGAGAGAGGGAAAGGTGCTGAAGGTGTACTTGAAGAAATCATAGCTGAGAACTTCCCTGATCTGGGGAAGGAAAAAGGCATTGAAATCCAAGAGGCACAGAGAACTCCCTTCAGACATAACTTGAATCGATCTTCTGCACGACATATCATAGTGAAACTGGCAAAATACAAGCATAAAGAGAAAATTCTGAAAGCAGCTGGAGGTAAACATGCTTTAACATATAAAGGGAGACTGATAAGACTCCTGACGGATCTCGCTACTGAAACTTGGCAGGCCAGAAAGGAATGGCAGGATATCTTCAATGTGATGAACAGAAAAATATGCAGCTGAGAATCCTTTATCCAGCAAGTCTGTCATTTAGAATAGAAGGAGAGTAAAGGTCCTCCCAAACAAACAAAAACTGAAGGATTTGTCACCACTAAACCAGCCCTACAAGAGATTTTAAGGGGGATCCTGTGAGACAAAGTACCAGAGACATCCTACAAGCATGAAACCTACGGACATCACAATGACTCTAAACACATATCTTTCTGTAATAACACTGAATGTAAATGGACTAAATACGCCAACCAAAAGACATAGGGTATCAGAATGGATAAAAATGGATAAAAAAACAAGACCCATCTATTTGTTGTCTACAAGAGACTCATTTTAGACCTGAGGACACCTTCAGATTGAGAGTGAGGGGATGGAGAACTATTTATCATGCCACTGGAAGTCAAAAGAAAGCTGGAGTAGCCATACTTACATCAGACAAACTAGACTTTAAAGGCTGTAACAAGAAATGAAGAAGGGCATTATGTAATAATCACAGGGTCTATCCATCAGGAAGAGCTAACAATTATAAATGTCTATGTGCCGAATACGGGAGCCCCCAAATATATAAAATAATTACTCATAAACACAAGCAACCTTATTGAGAAGAATGTGGTAATTGAGGAGACCTTAACACTCCACTTACAGAAATGGATAGATCATCCAGACACACAGTCAATAAAGAAACAAGGTCCCTGAATGATACATTGGATCAGATGGACTTGCCAGATATATTTAGAACTCTGCATCCCAAAGCAACAGAATATACTTTCTTCTCGAGTGCACATGGAACATTCTCCAAGATAGATCACATACTGGGTCACAAAGCAGCCCTTCATAAGTATACAAGAATTGAAATCATACCATGCATACTTTCAGACCACAATGTGATGAAGCTTGAAATCAACCACAGGAAAAAGTCTGGAAAACCTCCAAAAGCATGGAGGTTAAGGAACACCCTACTAAAGAATGAATGGGTCAACCAGGCAATTAGAGAAGAAATTAAAAATATATGGAAACAAACGAAAATGAAAATACAACAATCCAAACGCTTTGGGATGCAGCGAAGGCAGTCCTGAGAGGAAAATACATTGCAATCCAGGCCTATCTCAAGAAACAAGAAAAATCTCAAATACAAAATATAACAGCACACCTAAAGGAAATAGAAGCAGAATAGCAAAGACAGCCTAAATCCAGCAGAAGAAGAGAAATCATAAAGATCAGAGCAGAAATAAACAATATAGAATCTAAAAAAACTGTAGAGCAGATCAACGAAACCAAGAGTTGGTTTTTTGAAAAAATAAACAAAATTGACAAACCTCTAGCCAGGCTTCTCAAAAAGAAACGGGAGATGACCCAAATAGATAAAATCATGAATGAAAATGGAATTATTACAACCAATCCCTCAGAGATACAAGCAATTATCAGGGAGTACTATGAAAAATTATATGCCAACAAACTGGACAACCTGGAAGAAATGGACAAATTCCTAAACACCCACACACTTCCAAAACTCAATCAGGAGGAAATAGAAAGCTTTGACAGACCCATAACCAGCGAAGAAATGGAATCAGTCATCAAAAATCTCCCAACAAATAAGAGTCCAGGACCGGATGGCTTCCCAGGGGAGTTCTACCAGATGTTTAAAGCAGAGATAATACTTATCCTTCTCAAGCTATTCCAAAAAATAGAAAGGGAAGGAAAACTTCCAGACTCATTCTATGAAGCCAGTATTACTTTGATTCCTAAACCAGACAGAGACCCAGTAAAAAAAGAGAACTACAGGCCAATATCCCTGATGAATATGGATGCCAAAATTCTCAATAAGATACTAGCAAATCGAATTCAACAGCATATAAAAAGAATTATTCACCATGATCAAGTGGGATTCATTCCTGGGATGCAGGGCTGGTTCAACATTCACAAATCAATCAATGTGATACATCACATTAATACAAGAAAAGATAAGAACCATATGATCCTGTCAATCGATGCAGAAAAGGCCTTTGACAAAATCCAGCACCCTTTCTTAATAAAAACCCTCAAGAAAGTTGGGATAGAAGGAACATATTTAAAGATCATAAAAGCCATTTATGAAAATCCCACAGCTTACATCATTCTCAATGGGGAAAAACTAAGAGCTTTTTCCCTGAGATCAGGAACACGACAGGGATGCCCACTCTCACCACTGTTGTTTAACATAGTGCTGGAAGTTCTAGCATCAGCAATCAGAAAACAAAAGGAAATCAAAGGCATCAAAATGGGCAAAGATGAATTTAAGCTTTCACTTTTTGCAGATGACATGATATCATACATGGAAAATCTGATAGACTCCACCAGAAGTCTGCTAGAACTCATACATGAATTTAGCAAAGTTGCAGGATACAACTTGTACAATAAATGTACAGAAATCAGTTGCATTCGTATACACTAATAATGAAGCAGAAAGACAAATAAAGAAACTGATCCCATTCACAATTGCACCAAGAAGAATAAATACCTAGGAATAAATCTAACCAAACATGTAAAAGATCTGTATGCTGAAAACTATAGAAAGCTTATGAAGGAAATTGAAGATATAAAGAAATCGAAAAACATTCCATGCTCATGGATTGGAAGAATAAATATTGTTAAAATGTCAATACTACCCAAAGCTTATCTACACATTCAATGCAATCCCAATCAAAATTGCACCAGCATTCTTCTCGAAACTAGAACAAGCAATCCTAAAATTCATACGGAACCACAAAAGGCCTAGAATAGCCAAAGTAATTTTGAAGAAGAAGACCAAAGCAGGAGGCATCACAATCCCAGACTTTAGCCTCTACTACAAAGCTGTCATCGTCAAGACAGCATGGTATTGGCACAAAAACAGACGCATAGACCAATGGAATAGAATAGAAACCCCAGAACTAGACCCACAAACGTATGGCCAACTAATCTTTGACAAAGCAGGAAAGAATATCCAATGGAAAAAAGACAGTCTCTTTAACAAATGGTGCTGGGAGAACTGGACAGCAACATGCAGAAGGATGAAACTAGACCACTTTCTCACACCATTCACAAAAATAAACTCAAAACGGATAAAGGACCTGAATGTGAGACAGGAAACCATCGAAACCCTAGAGTTGAGAAAGCAGGAAAAACCCTCCCTGACCTCAGCTGCAACAATTTCTTACTCGACACATCCCCAAAGGCAAGGGAATTAAAAGCAAAAATTAACTACTGGGACCTCATGAAGATAAAAAGCTTCTGCACAGCAAAGGAAACAACCAACAAAACTAAAAGGCAACCAACGGAATGGGAAAAGATATTTGCAAATGACATATCGGACAAAGGGCTAGTATCCAAAATCTATAAAGAGCTTACCAAACTCCACACCTGAAAAACAAATAACCCAGTGAAGAAATGGGCAGAAAGCATTAATAGACACTTCTCTAAAGAAGACATCCGGATGGCCAACAGGCACATGAAAAGATGCTCAACGTCACTCCTCATCAGGGAAATACAAATCAAAACCACACTGAGATATCACCTCACGCCAGTCAGAGTGGCCAAAATGAACAAGTCAGGAGACTAAAGATGCTGGAGAGGATGTGGAGAAACGGGAACCCTCTTACACTGTTGGTGGGAATGCAAACTGGTGCAGCCACTCTGGAAAACAGTGTGGAGGTTCCTCAAAAAATTAAAAATAGACCTACCCTATGACCCAGCAGTAGCACTGCTAGGAATTTACCCAAGGGATACAGGAGTACTGATGCATAGGGGCACTTGTACCCCATTGTTTATAGCAGCACTCTCAACAATAGCCAAATTGTGGAAAAAGCCTAAATGTCCATCAACTGATGAATGGATAAAGAAATTGTGATTTATATACACAATGGAGTACTACGTGGCAATGAGAAAGAATGAAATATGGTCCTTTGTAGCAACATGGATGGAACTGGAGAGTGTAATGCTAAGTGAAATAAGCCATACAGAGAAAGACAGATACCATATGGTTTCACTCTTATGTGGATCCTGAGAAACTTAAACGAAACCCATGGGGGAGGGGAAGGGAAAAAAAAAGAGGTTAGAGTGGGAGAGAGCCAAAGCACAAGAGACTCTTAAAAACTGAGACCAAACTGAGGGTTGATGGGGGGTGGGAGGGAGGGGAGGGTGGGTGATGGGTACTGAGGGCACCTTTTGGGATGAGCACTGGGTGTTGTATGGAAGCCAATTTGACAATAAACTTCATATATTGTAAAAAACAAAAACAAAAGCAAAAACTAACAAAAAAAATGTCCTTTAAGATGTTACATAACTCTTTTGGCTCTTGAATACAGAATAAGGGAAACCTTAACCTTATTGTCTATTTGCAACTGTAGGATACACAATGTTACTGGATGTAGCAATAGACAGACTTTTTTGTTTGTCTTTGCCTTATAATATTGCCTAGCTTATGTCATCACTGAGTGTTAAAATTTACTTGGTATCCAAAAGAACTCTTGAGGTGGTACAGAATACAGCTATGAAGGACTACTATTTAAGATATTTTGTCCAATATGCAAAAGATTACTAGAAGAATAACTGCTTATCTTACCCCCCACTCCAGCTTATCTCCCCCAACTGCCCACCGGCCATTTTAACAAGTTATCAGCCAAATGTTTTATATAAGTTGAAAAAATAAGATATGTTACTATATCACCAATGTTGACAGATTAAAGACCAAGAGAGCTGGCCCATCTTATGCCCAAGCAAAATTATTCAAAGCAGTAGAAATAGTCAAATCTGTTAGAACAGATCATTAACAAATCTTTAAGACTTGGAAATGTTGAGGGGAGCATGGATGGCTCATTTAGTTGAGTGTCCAACTTCGGCCCAGGTCATGATCTCGTGGTTCGTGAGTTCAAGCCCTGTGTTGGGCTCTGTGCTGACTGCTCAGAGCCTGGAGCCTGCTTCGGATTCCATGTCTCCCTCTCTCTGTTCCATCCTCCCCCACCCCTTCACGGTCTGTCTCTCTTCCTCTCTCTCTCTCTCTCTCCCAAAAATAAACATTAAAAAAATAAAAGACTTGGAGATGTTGAAGTTCAAACAAAGATGATGCTTCAAATACTGATGTCTGTTAATACAGAATGGTTACACCATAAATACTTTCATCACATCAATCAACCAATGGATCTGCCAACCAGCCAACCAGCCAAACTGATGGCTTTCAAGAACTTTTAAATTACAGCAAAATGTAATACAACTAAGGAAAACAAATGGGCCTATAAGTGCAATTCTATCAAACAGAATTCTACTTCTCACTTTATTTTGTTTGCCTCACAGTTTTGAGGTAAAAGTTCCAAGTTATTCTCACTTTATAATAAAACAATTCATATCTCTATGTATACAGCCATGGTGTAATTCTTTTGATATAGGAAAGGGATAGTGTAAGTTTCATACGCAAATTTGATAACCATATCATATTAATAAAAAATTAGCCAATTATCCAGAGAAGATTAATCCAAATCTCCTAAAAAACTAGAAAAGGCTGTCAGTCGATGATTTTAAAAGGTGTATTTTTCATTCATTATTCTTCCTTCACCGGCATCCCTTCAGAGAATTTACTATACTACTATTTCAGGAGGTATAAACAAATAAACACATACTGCTACAGCATTTGACGAAATCATAATCTCACTGAACTTTTTTAGTATTACTGTGTGTGTGTATGTGTGTGTGTGTGTGTGTGTGTGTGTGTGTGTGTGTGTGTAATTACTAGTAAGGCAAATGTTTTCTACCCAATCTGTTGAGAGCAACTTCGATTCAAAGTCAATTTGGAATATTCCAAGTTTCAGACCTCATCATATAGATCATTAAGCACATAGTTTTTCAAGAGAAAATCGTCAACATAGTATTTGAAATTCGTAGCACTGCTATGATTTATGTTTGAAGACAATGGTTACAGAAATCTAACCATAATATATTCATATAGATGCTCATATTTATAACAAAGAGATTTTTAACTACTTTCAGGAAAAAAAAAGACCTTGGGACTGGGCCACAGAAGTGAAATTAAAAAGAGAACATCATTGTTTGAAAAGTATCATAATAAGACATGCATAATGTGTTGCCACTGTGATTCTATCACCTGGAGAGGTGGACCTGTGTCAAATGTACTAACCTACTAAGTGCATAGAAAAAGTATAACTTAAGTGCCAAAGCTAAACAAAGAAATACCTTTGGTACAGGTCATTTGAGACACCTTTGCATACCGCAGATTTAGGCATAAGTTCCCTGAGGACAACACTTAAATCTCTAATGGTAGCTGTTGTAGTATCCAGTTCGTCTTAAGGAAGGGGATTAGTTGCTAAGTAATGTTCTGGTTTTAAAACTATTTTTTATTAAAATGTGCATGTATGAGTGAGTGTGTATGTGTGTGTGTGTGTACTTAACTTTCAAAGTACTTTGAAATGTTTCTACCATATATTATTTTCTTCATGCTAACCTAGATACTAACAATCCCATTGAACAAAATAAATTGAAATTTGACCTAAGTTTTGTTGAAAATTTTCTGCCATTTTTATTTCAATTTAACCTAAGTGATGATGAATGGTATCATTAAACATATTTTTATATTCACCATAACTGAAATAATATAGTACACATTTATTCTCAGGTGGAAGTTGCAGTTTTTAAATTACCTTTTAAAAAATTATATATCACACATTCTTTTCTCTTAACCTTTTCTAACATTTAGGATGCTGTCAATCAATATATTCAGAAAACAATTCTATTTTAATGTCAGCTTAAGATAAGCCAATTTAAGTAAATCACACCAAATATCAATAAATGCAATCCAACCACATATTAGTGACTGGAAATATCATGCTGCTCTAGGTATGTTTCATTATAAAAATTTACTTCATTTGTTTTTTATTTCTATCAATATATCATTTAAAATGTTATTTCATAATATAATTGATCATGGAGCTTTATATTATTTTGATAAGGCATAAAATGAAAAGGGTAGGTGTGGGGCAGCTAATTATTGTATGGGACTTGGACAACACAGCTGACATTCAATTACTCCAAAATTCCTCCTCAGTGTCACGCTGTTGCATTTAAAAGTTTCACTTCCTTTTACTGATTATTTCACATACCGTAGAATGTAATAAGAGAAATTCTTATGTGAAGAATTCTGGATATAAAAATTAAAAAAAAAAAAAAGGTTAACCAATCCACTAAATTTACTAACTGATTCCTTGAACACTAGTTAGGAAACACTTTTCCCGTTATCATTTGTTTCATACCTAAATCTCCAAAGCGTTTAACATAAATAATAAATATTAATATGTCAATACACTGTCTGTGGTATTTGAGACCTAGTTAGCATTTTTATTGAACTCCTGTGTTAACATTTTCAGAAATGGACTGTTATTAATTACCAATTTAAATCCATACTTTGATACCATGGGTCACTATTAAATGGGTCATTTCAGCAGTAATAGCTCTTACTGAGAGCAATACTTCAATTTCAGCAGATTTCAGTGTTAATAATTAAAGTGTGCATGTACCACAACCTATTTGTCATGGTAACTAGACAGCATAAGACATTAACAGGATTCAGCTCTTGATGAAAGACACCATTCCATTCCACTGCTATTTTCAAAAGCACTTCACTTCTCTTAATCTAGTCTAATTAAAGGAAACGGGTTATTTACCTGTCATGTAAAAATAATAATTTCATATCTTAACAGTAATCTGGGGAGGTATGATTGCTAAATTTGCTAGTGGACTCTAGGAAATGTCCCATATAATTTATTGTCGTTGTTTTGTTAGTTCTGCAAAACCTATCACTGGCATCGTTAAGGACTAGGAGCATTCCTTTGTGCATATCCGTCATCGAGAATTCTCAAATGTAAGATGCTGTACAAATTTCTTTATCTCCAGCTTTTATTTTTCTACATCCTACCTTGCATTCCAAAGAGATGACCAGAAAATTTGAGCAGCAGGATATGAATGAGATAACAGCTCTGAGATTATAATTTTTGTCTCTCTTTGTCTAGATGTAGTAGCTAGAAAAAAATTAACTAATCTCCCTGAGCCACAGTTTTCTTGTGAGTGTTATTTAAAGTGCTCTTCTGGCTTTGGAGTTCTATAAAGCCACATGTTGTTTTACTGCCCTTCATATGTATTGTGGTATTTTTTACAAAGTGAAGGTTTGTGGGAAGCTTATGTCAAGCAGTTTACTGGTGCTATTTTTCCAATAGCATTTTCTCACTTCATGTCTGTGTCATATTTTGGTAATCCTCACAATATTTCAAAAATTTTCAATAATTTTATATTTGTTATGATAATCTGTGATCAGTAATCTTTGATGTCATTACCATAATTGTTTTGGGATACCACAAATCATGCCCACATAAGATGGAAAATTTAATTGATAAATGTTGTATGTGTTCTGACTGGTCCATTGACTGGCCATTTCCCTGTCTTTCATCTTCTCCTCAGGCCTCCCTATTTATTACCTGAGACATAATAATTATGCAGTTAAGCTGATTATTAACTCTACAATGGCCTCTAAGTGTTCAGGTGAAAGAGTTGCACAATTCTCCTTTAAATCAAAAGCTAGAAATGATTAAGCTTTCTGAGAAAGGCATGTCAAAAGTAGAGACAGGCTGAAATCCGGGCCTCTTGCACCAAACAGCCAAGCTGTGAATGCAAAGGAAAGCTTCTTGAAGGAAATTAAAAGTGATACTCCAGTGAACACACAGATGATAAGAAATCAAAGCAACCTATTGCTGATATAAAGAAAGTTTCAGTGGTCTGGATAGAAGATCAAATCAGCCACAACATTTCCTTAAACCAAAGCCTTATCCAAGCAAGGCCCAAACTCTCTTCAATTCCATGAAGACTGAGAGAGGTGAGGAAGCTGCAGAAGAAAAGTTTGAAGCTACCAGAGATTGATTCATGAGATTTAAGGAAAAAAGCCACCCTCATGAACACAGAAATGCAAGGTGAAGCAGCAAAGGCTGATTTAGGAGCTAAAGCAAATTAGCCAGAAGATCTAGCCAATGTAATTAATGAAAGTGGCTACACTAAACAACAGATTTCCAGGGTATAAGAAACAGCCTTCTTGGAAGAAGTTGCCATTTAGGACTTCCACTGAAGGGAGAGGTCAATGCCAATGCCTGGCTTCAAAGCTTCAGAAGAGAGGCTGCTGACTCTCTTGATAAGGTTGAATGCATCTGGTGACTTTAAGTTGAAGCCAATTCTCACTTGCCATTATAAAATTCTGATGGCCGTTAAGAATTATGCTAAATCTACTCTGCCTTCTGCTCCCTAAATTGAACAACAGAGCCTGGGTGACAGCACTTCTGTTTATAACATGGTTTAATACAAAATTTAAGCCACTGTTGAGAACTAGTCCTCAGGAAAAAAAAAAAAAAAAAGATTCCTTTCAATATATTATTGCTCATTGAAATTGTACCTGGTCACTCAGGGCTCTGATGGATATGTACAATGAGATTAGTGTTGTTTTCATGCCTGCTAACTTAACATCCATTCTTCAGCCCATGGTTCAAGGAATAATTTTTAGTTTCAAGTCTTATTACCTAAGAAATACATTTCATAAGACTATAACTGCCACAGACAGTGATTACAATACTGGATCTGTGCAAAGTAAGTTGAAGACCTTCTGGAAAGGATTCTCTATTTTAGATGCTTTTTAGAACATCTGTGATTCATGGGAAGAGGTTAAAATATTAATATTAATATTAATATTAATATTAATATTAATACAGGAGTTCAGGAGAAGTTGATTTCAACTCTTGTGGATAACTTTGAGGTGTTTGTAGCTGCGCACTGAAGAAAAAGTTCTCAGACACTTAGAGCAGACGTGCAGGGCAGCCTCCGTCAGAGAAAGAGCAGCAGCAGCAAACTGCACATGTTCTCCAGGTATAAACATCAAAGAATGTCAAAGCATGGGAGGAAAACACAAAGAGCCTCCAGACATAGACCAAACACACATCTGGTGTTTACATGAAAGTATGTAGGGGAGATGTGCAGTTTCAAGGACTTCTAGGCAATTACCGTCGCTCTGTTCCCTAACTGGCTCCGGGGGGATCATGTGGCTCTGGAACTCATAGTGTTATGGCGTTCCACAGCCTTGAGACCAGAACATCATTGACGTTTCAGCAATTATCCTATCCATTTTCCCAGGGCTTACAATACACTCTCTAAAAATAACTCCATAGGTGTTAAAGACTTCAGTGGCAGAAGTAATAGCAGATACAGTAAAAATAACAAGAGAACTAGAATTAGAAGTGGAGCCTGAAGATATGACTGAATCATCATAAACTCATGACAAAACTTTAACAGTTGAAGATTTGCTCCTTATGGATGATCAAAGAAAATGGTTTCTTGAGATGGAATCTACTCCTGGTGAAGATACTTACAAAGATTGCCGTAATGACAACAAAGGATTTAGAATGTTACATAAACTAGTTTGATAAGCAGTGGCAGGTTTTGAAAAGACTGACTCCAGTTTTGAAAGAAGTTCTAATGCGGGTAAAACACTATCAAACAGCTTTCCATGCTAAAGAGAAACTGTTCATGAAAGGAAGGGTCAATTTATTTTTATTTTTAAAAAATTTTTTTTCAACGTTTATTTATTTTTGGGACAGAGAGAGACAGAGCATGAACGGGGGAGGGGCAGAGAGAGAGGGAGACACAGAATCGGAAACAGGCTCCAGGCTCCGAGCCATCAGCCCAGAGCCCGACGCGGGGCTCGAACTCACGGACCGCGAGATCGTGACCTGGCTGAAGTCGGACGCTTAACCGACTGCGCCACCCAGGCGCCCCTAGGAAGGGTCAATTTATGAGGCAAACTTCATTTGTTGTCTTAATTTAAGAAACCGCCACCTCAACCCTCAGCAAACACCACCCTGATCAGTCAGCAGCCATTACATCCACACAAAACACTCCAACAGCAAAAAGATTATGACTTACCAGAAACTATGATGATGTTTATCATTTTTTACAAATAAATATTTTAAATTAAGGTATGTACATTTTTTATTGAAAATAATGCTTAGCATACTTAATAAACTATGGTATAATGTGAACATAAATTTTATACGCACTGAGAAACCAAAAAATTCATTTAACTTGGCTTATTTGCTTTATTGTGGTGGTCAAAAACTAAACTCAATATCTCAAAGGTTTGTTTGTAATGTTATTATTGTATGATAAAAGCTAGAATAATGTTAGAGTTAAACAAAAATGATCTCAATTCTAGAAAATGTACTTTGACTTCACTTGATATATTGTATAATACTGTGTATTAATTAAATGCTTTCTCAATCTTAAATGTATTACTATTCTAAGGTATTTAAAATGAAGTTAATATAAAATAATTCAAATCTTCTTTATCAAAAACAATTATTTAATATCGTATATGAAAAGCACAGAAAATCTGTGAAGAATGGTAGGTGGCTTAAAAATAAGAATGACCCTTTTCCTTAAGAAATTCACACCCCAGGCTCTTCTAAGAGAAAAATGATTTTAAGTTCATACATACATATGCATGAATACACACAGTTTTCTATTTTAAACTATAGCTGTGCTATAAAATGAAAAAGAAAATTACTAATATGTTCCCAATTGCCAATACTTTATTAGAGCTGTGAAGATAACACTATATTTTTCATGGTCTTTTAAATGTATTTAAATACCATTTTTATGGCACATCCATCAATCAGCTAGCCATAACTAAAATACCATGAGGTCAGCCATCATGGCCTTTTTAATCAGATTTCTGAAGGTAGAGAGCCTTATCTCCATACAACTATAAAATTAACTATAAATCATATACAAATATACAACTATATAATTGTGCCTGTTACTACTAGGTGAGGGTAGTGGCATTGGTGTTCATTTGGCTCACTGTGCAGATTTGTTTCTAAAAGAACTATAATTTTCTTTGTGTGTAGATTCTTCTCTCACTCACCCATGTGCCTTGCTAGAAGCTGATGTTAACCTTAGTTCTATGGGTAGGCCTGATTATTTTAAGACAGGATTTTTCAAACTTAGCACTACTGACAATGTGATCTGGGCAATTCTTTGTTATGGAGGGCTGTCAGGTGCATTGTGTAGGTTGTTTAGCAATATTTTTGGCTTCTACTCACTGGATGCCAGTAGTGCTGCCCTAATTGTGATAATCAAACAACATATCCAGATATTGTCAAATGCTCCCTGAATAGCAAAAACACCCTCAGGTGAGAACAACTGGTCTAAGGACACTCTAAATATTCTTGCCAACGAATGGCTCAGAAATAGTCAAGCAGATACATGAGGCTTCTGGGAAGATTCTGGGAAAGAAAGAAAAGGTTCAGCATTTCTAAGAGGGCACAAGGGGGAAAGGCCAATTCTCTTCTTCCTTTGAACACTGCCTTTTCTCTTCTTTCCCTGAATATTCTAGTATCTAGATATAATACCTGGAACTGCTGCAGTCATCTTTCCATAAATTTAAGGATAGAACCAAGGTTAAGGAGTGAGTGAATATATATGGAAAGATTCCGGAATACTAAAGCCATCAGGTAGTTATGAATCAGCCATCTTTTAAGCCCACCATCTGTATCTTTAGTAATGGAAGTTATTTCCTTAGTCTTCAGTCCAACATGAATTAGTGTTTTGTTATTCAGAGAAAACTTTTTATTTTTATTTTTATGAGAGAAAGATAATGCACATGCACACACGCTAGGGGGAGAGGAGCAGACAGAAGGGAGAGAGAGATTCCCAAGCAGGCTCTACACTCAGTGCATAGCCCGACGTGGAGCTTGATTTCACGACCATGAGATCATGACCTGAACTGAAATCAAGAGTGCTATACTCAACTGACTGAGCCACCCAGGTGTCCCCAGAGAAACCACTTTAAAATGTTACAATAAGGACATATTGTAAAATTTGCATTGAGTTTTACAGATCTTTTCTTTGGATTTTTCCCCCTCTTTGATGGTTTAGAACTTTCAAAAGCTCACATTAAAACTATCTTTTTTTTTTCACTTTATTTGGTTTTTCAGATTAAGCAAAATGAAATAAATATTTCGTTATCAAAATTAGCTGATTAATAATAACTTGAAAATCCATGACTTAGATACAAGACTAATTTTTTTTTTTAAATATTTTCTCTTTATCAAGTCTGTGGAGCAGCATAAACTGGATTCAGTAAAAGCTAATTAGGCAGTAAGGTAGTATTTACTTATTATGTAGAGGAGAATTTTTTTCCTCTCACAGCTTTGATTCCCGCCCCGCCAAATGACAGCTGTTTTCAATCTGACTTCAAGGTTTGTAACTTACTTTTCTGGATTAGTTCAAAAACATATTGTTGAAATTCAGATACATCACAAGCCACTCTACTGTAGCAACATGAATCATAGCTCTTCATGGTCTCTAAGCTTAAAAAACGAATTTTGAGGAAGATGAAATTCCCTTGTCTGTTGAGTAAATTGTGACCTTTAACTTAAAAGAAGTGCTGTCCTCCATATAATATGGTTTATCTTCTTTATTCCAAAAGAATAAAGAATAGGAAAATTTTACTTTCCTTATGCCTATACAAGTATACATATATATATATATGTGTATATATATATATTTAATAAAAATATTTTATTTCACTCTCTCAACGAATAACCCTTTTTAAAATGGAGGGCTGATTCATCAGCTAAATGTTGCATGAATCTAACATGAAATCTCAGAAATGTGGAGATCAATATTCACAATTTTTCTTCTTCATGCCTCATCTTCATCAAATATGTAAGCAAACCTATGTATATTCACAAGCACAAATATAAAAAAAGACCAAAAATCTGTAGTATTCATTTTATTAACATATTGCTGAAAAGCTCTTGAGAAGGATAATCATTTTTTAAAAATTAGTATAGATCTATAGATTTAAAATTGCTGCATATAAAATTGTTACATATTCTCTGACCCCACCTCTTATCCTTCCAGATTGTATCCTCTAGTGTCCAAACACCAACAAAATGTTTGATATACAGCACTTACATGCATTAATAATTACATTTTTCACTGTCTCTCACCTCTTTGAAAACTTCTTTCTTTCAAACCTAGGGCATAGTCTGGTCATTGATTATAATAATCCCCTTCTAGGGAGGCAAACCATAAGAGACTTTTAAAGGATAAAGTGAAGGTTGATGGGGGTGGGGTAAATTGGTGATGGGCATCAAGGAGGGCACTTGTTGGGATGAGCATTTGGTATTGTATATAAGTGATGAATCACTGGATTCTATTCTTGAAGCCAAGACTACATTGTATGTTATCCAACAGGAGAATAAAAATAAATAATTAAATAAGTAAATAAGTACATAAATAAATAAATAAATAAATAAATAAATAAATAAATAGATAGATAGATAGATACATAAAATACCATCACGTCCCTTGTCTCTTCTCTTTATTCTCATTTTGTCATATCTGCTGCATAGAATCACAATTTTAGCAACATCTGATCTGAGGCTACTCTGACCCTCCATTAATTATTTACATGTGAAAAGAGAAATAGAACCAATCTATCTATTGTCTCTTATATGTGTAATTATGGACACTGAGCCCACAATTCACTTCTGTATTCCTTTCTCCTCTACTTTAAAACTATTTCACACTCACCTCTCCTCTCTCTCCAAACCTTTATCACTTCCTCCTCTACTCTACTCCCAAGTGACAATTTTGTTTCCCACTCCCCCCAAAAATTAAATAGAAGACTCCAGGGGATGCCCACTATCATTTCTACTCATCATCTAACATCATCAGCCCTCGGCATTCTTCAAAATTATTCATTTTACATTCTGGCACATCTAACCTCATGGCAAATCCATGCTTACAGTTATCAGGCCAAAAACCCTGAACTCATGAGTCTTTTCTCTCTCTCACACTTTACACTGCATTTGTCAGGATACGCCGTTGGTTCTACCTTCAAAATACATAAAGAATTTGACCTCTTATTAGCGTCCCCATTTCCAGCAGTTATTTTTTTCACTGTTGTATTTAAATAACCCCTAGTGTTCTCCCTGCTTCCATTCTTGTTCCAGGAATTGTATTTTCAACACAGTTGGTATAGACATTATTACATAAGCTTTCCTTGAACTCAGTGAGTTAGCCTAATTTCTTTCTAATAAATTCTTCCTTGTATTCTTTATATATTTTTTTCCATTTGAGGATTTGAAATAACTTTATTTTACTTTTGAATAATTGTCTTACCTAGCTCTTTCAGTATTTGATCAAGTGACTTTTCTATGATTATTTCTCTAGCTCTAATTATACTGCACATATTTCTAAAGAGTATTTTATGTTTACAGCATTGCACATTTTTAGCTATTTTAATCTTTAATAGTAATAGTTTTATTTTTAAACTTTTCTAAAATATCAGATTGTATTTCTATACTAATCAGAACATCATCTTAATATCAAATGTTATAAAATATGGCAAATAGTTATTTTTTAACTACTAAATCACTACTAAATATCTAGAATTGTGCTAGATTCTGGGGATATATTGGTTTACAACACAGTGTTTCTGATCTCAAGGGAAGTTTTATGACAAAGATAATTTAATAGTTACAATAGAATATATAATAAGTATTAAGATGCATCTTTTTTCAGTAGAATTAATGAATTACAGTGTTAGGATGCTTATAAAAAATAAGCCTTTTGAATTCTACACTAAAGAATTACAACTGCTTTGGGCAGAGGAAGAGGAGGAGGGAGGGCATCATGAGCAGGCAGCAAACAGATGACTCTGTATTGGGAGATGACACTGTATGTAAGGGAGTCTCAGGGGATGAGATGGGAGAAGCAGGCTATTCTAGCTCTTATCGGCTCTCTAGCAGCCATCCAAGACTGAACAAGATAATGAAAACTGTTTTTTTCAATATTTCCTATCTGATTTCTTTATTGTTTTCATAGATAATAGCCTGTGTTTCTCCTCTATGAATATTTTTGGTTATCTATTACATGTTACATCATTTATTTCAGATTACAGCTTTAACACAGTGGTTTTCTGCATTCACAATGAAACATATTGTCCTTCCCATAATCTTTACTGTTAATGCTCATAATTAGTCACTTTCTCTTTAATGGATTCAGTAAAAACTAGCACTTTAATCACTGCAAAAGAAGTGCCTACAAACAGCCCAAAGCAAAAGGGAAAAGTTGTAAGCTACAACAATTTTAACTGATAAAGGAGGCACAAGGGAAATACAATCTTTATAAGTTATGAATAACTTGTATTTCTCATATCTCATTGTTTTTATTACTGTTCAATAAAACATTAATGGCTAAACTATTAACATTTATATCATACCATAATTGAACTGTGTGTTATAATGTCATATCATACTAAACTATATATAAAACCCCTACTTAGCATCTGAGAAAGTGAGACAACCATTTACCCCCATAAAGTAAATCCCTAGAATGGGAAATTGTATCATGTAATTTGCATTTTTTGTTTTGCATCTCCTGAGATGTGAGGTTCAGATACATTTAGAATGCCTTATAAAAAGTGCATTGAGCAAAGAAACAGGAAGCAGAATCATACAATGGTCACTGGAAAGTGACCAAAAAGTTTGGGTTCAGTCTCTGACTCTCTTATTATACATATAATCTTTGAAAAATCCCTTCCTATTTCTGAATGTTTTGAGCCTGTATCAATAGTTATGAGGTCATAATGATAATTCTCAAAGGGTTTTATACAACCTACACTTTGTGGCACCCATTATTTGTCTTCTCTAGGCATCTGGTCTCCTTTGTTTGCTGTACTTCTTCCTCCGTACACTAAGAATAATTTGATGAAGACTGTCAAGGTGAGGCAAATACATCGATTATTATTTTACAGAAAAATTAAGATAAAATGCATTTTATTCATATACAAAAACATAATATCAATAGTTATTTCTTTTATAAAGGAAACTAAAATTTTGCATATATTCCTTTGAAATGCACATTTTGACATGTAATAATGTATCTTTTATTATTCAGCATCTCTATTAGTTATGGAATAAATATCACGGTAAAGACCCCTAAATTCTGGTTAAGAAAAATACATATTGTTAATAATGATTTGCTTGGGCATTTAAATCTAGGTATATGAGTGAAAAGACTTATCAGACACCAGTAAAAGCTGTACTTCTCATACTGTGACTTATTTATTTTATAACTGGAAATTTGTACCTCTCAATCCCCTTCATCTCTTCTGCCCTTCATCCCCAAGGCCTCTGGCAACCACTAGTTTGTTCTCTGTATTTATGATCCCGTCTCTGTTTATTTGTTTGTTTAGATTCCACAGTTAAGTGAAATCATATGGTATTTGTCTTTCTCTGATTTATTTCATTAGTATTATGCCCTCTAGTCAATAATATTGTAGTAATGTTTTATTATGACAGATGGTAACTACACTTGTCATGGTGAATACAGAACTGTCGAATCACTGTGTTGTACACCTGAAACTACTATAACATTTTATGTCAACATTTTATGTCAAAGGCAATAAGTTATTTGCATTTTTAAAAATTTGATTGTTTTTCCAAAACCCATGTTATTTTTGAAATTTTTAATGCTACTGGAGTCCCACATTTCTAAAAAAGGTATTTATTATGATGGCCAAGTAGCATTTATTCTTTTTTCTTTTTGAGTTTATTTATTTTGAGAGAGAGAGAGAAAGAGAGAGAGGCAGAGAGAAAGGGAGACACAGAATCCCAAGAAGATTCTGTGCTGTCAGTGCATAGTCCAATGTGGGCCCCATCTCAGGAACCTGCAGATCATGACCATAGCCAAAATCAAGAGTCAGATGCCACTGAGCCACTCAAGTGCCCCCTCCCCCAAGTAGCATTTATTCTTTTTTTAAACATTTTTTAATGTTTTTATTTATTTTTGAGACAGAGACAGAGCATGAACAGAGGAGGGGCAGAGAGAGTGGGAGACATAGAATCTGAAGCGGGCTCCAGGCTCTGAGCTGTCAGAGCCCAATGCGGGGCTCAAACTCACGGAGTGTGAGATCATGACCTGAGGTGAAGTCAGACGCTCAACCGACTGAGCCACCCAGGCGACCCAAGTAGCATTTATTCTTGACACAATATAAGAATATTCATTTTTGTTCATCATGTTGCATATTCTCACATTTTTTTTTTTTTTTTACCAATTTGAATACCAAAATCATTGGGTCTCTCTGAGTATCATCTCCATGCTACTATTTTCAGACAAATGTTCTTCTTTCTTAATTGTATCTATTGGATATATTCTGACTATGGATTATATAAAAACTTGGTGTACCACTGGAGTGATAAAAATGGCACTGAGAAATGACATGTATTGTAAGTTGGATCCTCTTTAGCATCATCCTTAAAATAACTCTTTCATTTGCAACTTTAATTGATTAATGTGTTGAATACACAGGAAAAAGAGTCAAAAATATTAGAAAATATATTTTATTAATCATAAGTTTTGGACTAATACAGAGCAAGAATTACAAGAATTATAACCAAAGCAGAAATTTTTACTAAGATGTGACAAATTTAAAGACCCACACAAACATATAATAAACTTTCCTTTGTCTTTTAATTTTCAGTTTACTAAAATAAAACATGTCTGCTGATGTTTGAAGATACGTTTATTTAGATTCCTTTTGTCATATAAACTGAAAAAAAAAACCCTTCAAAAATAAAAACAAAGTTTTTTTTTTCTTTTAAACTGTATATTGTCACAGGTGCTCAATACATTGCTCTTTTCTTCCAAATATTTTATAGAGATTTAGCGAAATGACACATCAGTGTTTTCTTTTTCATTTTTTCCTATGGCTGCTCTTTTGCCTTTATCGTTTTAGGAGTCTTGCATGAATCAAATAGAGATCAAGCTAAAAATCCAATTTGACTGATAGGCACCATTATAATCCCAAAATTGCCTTTCTCCTTAGGTGACACTAAGTGTTCTCTAAGTCAAAACAATTTGGCTTCAAAATCTTCTCAAGAGAGATCCCAGAATTCATGAAGTGAATGTTAAGAATACTTCATCATGTTTTTTACTAGGCATAGGAACATCATACTGTAATGGATGACAGTATTAAATAATCTGATTAATGGTGAGGAATAGCTCGATATATCTTTTTTATTATGTTTCTTAGAGTTGTAATAAACCATCTATTCTATAAATTTAAAATCTCACTTAAACACAATATAATCACACAGGAAAAAAAAGTGGCAGTAGACATCATGGTTAGGTGTTACCTATCCACAAAGAGTAAACACCCATTCCAAAAGAGTGAGATGTTAATTTAATTCTCAAATTTCTTTCACAGCTAAGGCTCAGAGGGATTATATGTCATAACTGTCAGGAAAATTAGAAGACAAAGTAAACAAAAATCACTGACCAGATCCCATAGATCTCTAGAATGTAAGGAAAGAATGATTTCAAATACGATTTCGAACTTTGTTATGAATATAGGCTAGACTGAATGAAATACTTTTGACCAAGTTTCACAACCTCAAACCTATTGAGATTTTTTAATGCAATAAAAACACTTAACATGAGATCTGTTCTCCTACAAAATTTTAAGTGTGCAGTACAGTATTATTAATGATCGATGTTGTACAGCAGATAGACTCAATGTTATACAGTAAACAACAGTTTACTCATCTTGCATAACCAAAATTTTATACCTGTTGAGTAGCATATCCCACTTTCCCCCCACTGTAGTCCCTGGAAATCTCATTTTACTAGCTGTTTCTATGATCTTGACTATGATATTTGACTCATATAAGTGGAATCATGCAGTATTTGTCCTTCTGTGTGTGGCTTATTTCACTTAGCATAATGTCCTCCACGTTCATCTGTGCTGCTGCAAGTGGCAGGGTTTCCTTTTTATTTAGGGCTGAATACTATTCCATAGTATGTATATGCAAATTTTATTTATTCATTCCTCTGTTGATTATGAACAGTAGTTGTTTCCACATCTTGGCTATTGTGAGTAATGATGCTTTGAACATGGGGGTGCAGATACTTCTTCAAGATCCTGATTTCAATTCTTTTGTATATATGCCCAAAAGAAGGATTGCTGGATCATTCTATGTTTAGTATTTTGAGGAAACTCCGTACAGTTTTCCACAGTGGCTACACCACTTTATATTCCTACTAAAAGTGTACAAGCATTCTAATTTCTCCATATCCACATCAACACTTGCTATCTTTGGTTTGTTTTGGTAACAGACATCCTAACAGATGTGAAGTAATATGATTTTGATTTGCATTTCCCTGGTGATTAGTGATATTTGGATCTTTTCATATAGCATTTGGTTATTCATATATCATGTTTGAAGAAATTTTTATTGAAGCCCTTTTGCCCATTTTTAATCAGATGGTCATTATTGCTATTGAGTTGTATGAGTTCCTTATTTATTTTGGATGTTAACCCCTTATCAGAGATATGGTTTGCAAACATTTTATCCCATTCCATAGACTTTTTATTTTATTGTTTCCTTTGTTGTGCAAAGCTTTTTAGATTGATGAAGTTCACTTGTCTATTTTTGCTTTTGTGGTCTGTTTTTGGTGTCACATGTAAGAAATCATTGCCACAAAAATGTCATGAAGTTTTTCCCTCATTTTTATTGTAGAAGTTTAACAGGTTCAGGTCTTATGTGTAAATTTTTAATCCATTTTTTTTTTTCAATTTTTGTGTGTGGTGTAATTGCATCCTGCATTTGGATATCCAGTTTTCCATTTGTTAAAAAGACATTCCTCCCTGTGTATTTGTGGAATCTTTGTATATGCATATGTTTATTTCTGGGCTATTTTGTTTCACTTATCTGTATGCCTTTTATGATAGTACCATGCTATTTTAATTACTATAACTTTGTAATATATTTTGAAATCAGGACATGTGATGTCAGCAGATTGTTCTTTTTCAAGATTTTTTTGGATATTTTGAGTCTTTGTGGTTCTATACAAATTTTAGGATTGCTTTTGCATTTCTTCAAAAAATGCCATTAGGCTTTGATAGGAACCAAATTGAACCTGTAGATCTTTTTAGGTAATATGGACATTTTGACAGTATTAAGTGTTCTAATCCAGAACAAAGGAAGTCAAATTTTTTTTTTTTAATTCTTTCATCAATGTTTTGTATTTTTCAGTGTACAGATCTTTCATTTCCTTGGCTAAGTGTACTCCTAAGTATTTTATTCTTTTTTGATGCTATTGTAAAAGGGATTATTTCTATAATTTCTTTTTTGGTTATCTGTTGTATAGAAATGCAACATTTTTATGTTTATTTTTTAATTCTGCAACCTTACCAAACTATTTTAGTATTTCTTTTTTTTTTCTTTCCACATAGTATCATGTCACCTGCAAACAGAGATCATTTTACTTCTCCCAGTTAGATTACTTTTATTACTTTTTCTTTTCTAATTGCTCTGGCCATGATTTCTAGTACCCTTGTTTAATAAAAGTGGTAAGAGTGAGCATCCTTGACTTGTTTCTGATCTTGGAGGAAAATCTTTCTGTTTTCACCATTGAGTATGATGTTAGCTGTGTGTTTGTCATATATGGCCTTTATTATGTTTAAGTATGTTCTCTCTATACCCAGTCGGTTGAGTGTTTTTATCATGAAAGAATGTTAAACTTTGTTTTTTGTATCTATTGATATGATCATGTAATTTCTACCATTCAATCTATTAATGAGATATACCACATTAACTGATTTGCACATATTGAATCTTACATGCCAAAGATAAATCTCCCATGGTCATAACTTATGATACTTTAAATGTATTGTTAAATTTGGCTTGCTACTATTTTGTGGAGGATTTTTGAATCTATATCCACCAGAAATATTGGATTTTAGTTTTCTTTCTTATAATGTCTTGTATTGTGTTTTCCTATAGTCTGGCTTTGACATCAGGGAAGGAGTGGTTTCATAAAATGAGTTAGGAATTTTTTTTTTCCCCTTCAGTTTACCAGTAAAGTCATCTGTTCCTGGTTTCTTCTTTGTTGAGAGGGTTTTGATTACTGACTCAATTTTCTTATTTGTTTTTGGTCTGTTCAGATATTCTATTTCTTTATGATTCAGTTGTGGTATGTTGTGTATTTCTAGGAATTTATCCATTTCTTCTAGATTATCCAATTCCTTATAGCTTTGTATAGGTGTATAGCATTTGAAGAAGGAGCCATCTCTCTTAGTCTCTCTGGACTGGTTTCAACAGGGAAGACCTTCACAAATCAGTGAAGAGATTCTGCCTAGAGAATCTGGTATCCTTGAAATAAAAAGCTACCCATCCTTTTTCCTTTGTTGTTAGCCAACCCCACCAAAAAAATGCCAGTTCTATCAACACTCTGGGTCAAAAGAAACAAAAACTGACCCCATAAGCAGTTCATTGAAAGGCCAAGGCTTTGAAGGTATGTTTCTCTCTTCTCCATCCCCTCCATAAGAGAAACTTCAGTTAACCACCTTATCCTGGTCCTAATCAGTGTTGTACTGGACCACGGCAAGCTGTCCTCCCCTTTCCTTTGTTCTTAGGCTCCTAAGTCAGAACTATGCAAGTTCCTTTAGCACTCAGTGTGAGGAGAGACAAATTTCATCCCATTTGGCAGCTCATTAGAAGGTCAGGATGTTGGATGAATGTTCCACTCTCTCTGTTCCACTGTGTAAAGTCAAAGGCCAAGGTGGTTTCTCTTGGTGTAGAACTGTGCTAGCTTTGAATAGAGGCTGGCATAGTAAAGAGAAATTGTACTCTTCACTCATTTCAGTGCAGCTATTCTCAGGCTTGTGCTTGGCCAGAGACTGAACTTCTTGACTATACTCTAGACTTCTCATAAGGTAATTTGGTCTATGTATTGTTGTAAATTGATGTTTCTATGGGAAACTAAGGCTGAGATTTCCTCTTCCATCATTTTGCTGACATAACTCCCTATTTATCTTGTTTTTTCCCTTACAGCCATAAATATTCACTCATGTGATTTTTTGTGTGTTTGTACCTATGCTATATTATTAAAAGATAAACTGAGGCATATTAAAAATTGTAAGAGTTTATTAAGCATTTATTTATTCCACTTGGGCAACACCAAACCAGAAGTGGTTAGGAGTATTCTACCCACAAGAGCTAGAGGAAAGATAAACAGAAAAAGTGATGGAGCAAAGAAAGAAAATAATTTGATTGGCTATAGGTTAAAGCCTAATTGGCTGTTGTGATTGTTTGTCCTTAGGTATCTGCATGTAAATGCTATGAGGCAATTACATGCTTAATTTTGGTTTGCTTACATAGGCCGATAGGGCACTTGGACTACCTCAGCGTAAGAAGACACTTGGCTTCCTTGTTTAATTTAGTGATATAGAAAAATATATAAATTGTATGCTCTTTAAAATCAAACATATTTAAAAAAATTTATGCTTGAAATGATACATTCATTTTCTGGTTCACTAAATGTAACTCATTGATTAGCTACCTTTCACCTGAATGAAACCAATGTGAATTACCAAATGTCATAGTCATCTGAATCTTTACATATTTTATAATAAGAACTTTTCACATGACTGGGGATAATTAGATAAAATTCATTCTCTCCTTAACTAAATCTTATTGCCTGTACATAAAAGAGGACTTAAGTTGCTTATATTGTTTTACACTATAGTTTAATGGCATTGTGTTTTAAAAATTAGAAAGTTGTAATTTAAGCATGAGTATTACAACATAAAATAATTCCTGCTATTTAAAATGAAGGTTTTACTACAAGCATAATTAATCGTTGTTTTTAACATAAGTCTATAATCCAAAATGTGTAACAATTAATAACTAACATATTCTGGGACCTTAATCTCTTGTGTGGACATTCAAAATATATTCACTTTTCTCCAGGGCTGATGAGAAATAAATCTCAATTAAATTGCTTTGTAAGAATTAACTGATAATCAATTTTTTCTTACAGAATACATTTCCCTGGAATTATCTAACTTTACAGGACTCACTTCTCTTTACATTTACATGAAAATACTTTTACTTTTGATCAGATTTAAGAAAAAAGTTCAGTAGTTTGGGGATATATGAATGATATAAAAAGATATGAAGTACAAATCTGGTGCCTGCATTTTGTTGGATAATAAAAAAAAAACTAAATATGTATTTTTCTCTAAGTATAATTAAGTGTGCCAACTTGGAATTTGTGTTTCCTTACAAAGGTACAGATATAATTTAATATAGAGTATTATTTTTTAGGGTTTTTTTTTGTATTTGCTACAAACCTATCTTATAGTGATGTTAGTGTGATGTTAGCATAAATGATATTATCTGTCTACCTACGCAAATTTGTGATATAAAGCATAATATAGTGAATCACAAATGAGAATAAGAAAATAATTTCTCAAAACAATGTTTCAAATATTATAAACTTATACATCTACTGAGAATGAACTATACATTCAAGAATTTTGTTAAAATATATAAAATATGCAATTCTGATGGATTTAAATAGCCAAAAAGGAAGTAAAATTCTTTTGTATACCCATATTTATTTATGCACCCATTCATTCAGGGAATATCTATTGGTAGCCACTCTGTGCCAAAAACTGCAAATTGATAATATCTGATGGGAAAGGTATCAATAAAGTTCTGAGTAGATTACCATTTTCTGGTTTTGTAAAATTTATTTCATATTATTTTTCCTAGTCAGAATTTTACCCACATGATCATAATCTTCTGCCTTTTCCCTCCTAGTACTGGAGATGTGGATACTCGCTGAATATTTAAAAGGAAAGAATACCATGGGATTATTAGTTCATTGGGCAGATAATTGATATGTCTGCTCTCAACCCCATGCCTCTCTTAAACTTATTTTCTCTGTTTGACAACCTTATCAACTGTATTTGTTTTTAAGGCTAATGACTCTTTTTAAACATATTAAGAATACTTAATGAGGCTCCTTTCTGGAAAATAAACCTTTAGGTTGTGATAACAAAATATGGTACAGATTCTACATTTTCTGACCAATGATGAACTTTAGTAATTGTGTTACCCACCTCATTTTATTCTAGGCTTATTATGCTCAGTGTGTTTTATTTAATACATCACTTTCCATAGTGCTTAGCAATTCATTTGTTCAATGAGGATGTGAGTGCCTAAGCTCTAGTTGAATGAATGACTAACTAGCAGAGGCTAATTATTTCCTTTAGTTAAGTGCTAGAATTACAATGTATGCTGAATAATAGAATTAATTAACATTGTAAAAGAACTAGTACAATATAAAAGGAAAAAACTATCATGTTTAAAAAATAATTAAAAGTGCTTAGCAGTGTACTTAAAAGTGGTTTTGAATAAAATTATACTTAATAGAGCACTTTTAATTACCGTATCTAATTTAAGAAATATAAACTTTTTAAAAAAATTGATACATCTAAATTAAAAAAAAAAAACAGTTTTTGGAGACCATTAATTTATCTATTCAGTGTGACTGCCTTCTATGTGGCAAGCATTCTTCCCAGAATCTCAGATACGTTAGTAAACAAAAGAACAAAATTCTTACTTCTTGAAGCTTATGTTTTAGCCAGAGTAGATATTAATAAATAATAAATGTGATAAGTAAATTATAAGCTGAGTACCATGGAAAATAAAGAAAACAGTTGTAAGTAAGAAAAGTCGGGAGAATTTGGAAAGAAGATTTCAATGTAGTGAAATGGGTAAATCAAACTATGATAAATATACTTCTATTCAACCCTAAACATCAATATGAAGTGCTTTATTTTGCCTGCTTTTCCATAATAAGTTGATTTTTTCCTCATTCTCTACAGAGTGCTCCAGAAATTTATGTCTCTTCATTTGGGCCTACATAGTACAAGGAAGTACAATGAGCAAACTTTCTCACCATATAAGCCCTCAAAACTTAGCTCAACTTTACCTGATTTTTCACCAAATTTAAAGAGTCATAAAAAATGCTTTGTATCTTGATTCTAGGTGAATATCTCTCATTTACCTCCTTTCTTCTCTGTTTTCTTTTCTAGTGTATTCTTTCCCAAAATGAAATGAACATATTTCATTTCCCCAATGAAATGAAAAGAGATTCATTTCATTTCATTTCAATATATTTACATTATCTATTGACTATTAAAACTCTACCTGTGGCAATATGGCACTCCTCTAAGACCCTCTCTCCTAGAAAAACCAGAAGAATCTCCAAATACCAAAGATTAACATATAAATCATAGTATTTTATTTAATCCTCCCACTTATTAACTGCTTAACACATGAAACAATAATTTCAGGATCTGTGTGGGGAATTGGGAAGCTTAGCCTATATACTTTACATAGTGTATATATAATTATATGTAATGTTTTGTTTATAATAATTCTCAGCATTATTTAAGGTATGGTATACATTAATGGTGGGCAGTGAAACATTTCCTAACACCAGATTCATGTTTTTAGCTACTGAAATCAAAAAACATGGTAAATCTTTGAGAGTAAAGAACCATCTCACTAAAAGAACGATCTCTTTTCAGTGACTGAAATGAATTTAGAATGGACCTTGATGTATAAAGGGTTAGTGAGATGTAATACTCCACAGGTGCACTGCCATCTATCTGAGGAGGATGGAATGACAACCAAGCATTTGCATTCAGATTGCTTTTTCTTTTTCTTTTCTTTTTCTTTCTCCTCCTCCTCCTCCTCCTCCTCCTCCTCCTCCTCCTCCTCCCCCCCCCCCCCTCCCCCCCCCCCCCGCCCTGGCCTCCTCCTCCTCCTTCTTCTTCTTTTTTGTGGTGGGTTTGAGGAGGGGTGGGAGGGCTGTATTTTTGTTTGTTTTTAACAAAAATACAATAATTAGCTATTTTTATGTGCTCTCACTTATTAAAAAATAGCTTTTCAATGTTTTGATGACAATTCATCAGTGAATGAAAATTCTGAAGTCTCAAATTATATCCTTATATTTTATTAAAATGGGAACTAAAGATATTCCAGGAAAAATTTTCAAATGTGTTTATTGAATACATTTGAAATTTATCTATCCTCATGTTTTTCTCATTGACAATGGTGTGTGGTTGTCATCATCCCAACATTTTCCTTTTTACATGAGAGCTTTACTCAGGAAAGTTAAGCCAGGGAATCACTCAAGCCAATATATTGCATGATATTTCTCTGAAAATCTATATAGGTAAACAGTTTTCTCAGCATTCACCAAATAACTCTGCAATTTATGACAGACATTTATGGTCAGATTTTTTTTTTGCTATTAAAAACTAGGGAATTAGAAATGTACAATCATATAAGCAGAAAAAATAATCATGTTCTATTCACATGTGAAGTTTTCTTTTTAAAAACATAATGTGCTTTGCTATCTGTCATCATATTGATCATTAGAAGTAGCATGTGGACAATTGGGCCACCATCATTTCATATATAATATTTCAATACATAATATTATCCACTGAAGTAACCAGAGAGTACTAGCCAGATATAACAAGTTCCCAAAATTCACAGCTATCAATGTAAATGTGGCATTAGTAAGTGTGAAAGGAGGCAATGAAACAATCTATGAATATGCAGAAATTATTATGGTGACAATTTGAAAACCTTTGACTATGATTGTATATAAAATAATTTTTACTTTCAGTGCACAGAGCCGTTAGACTATTATTATTTTTATTTTTTACTTTTAAAATATTTATTTATTCTTGAAAGAGAGAGAGAGACAGAGAGACAAAGAGACAGAGTGAGAGCTGGGGAGGGGCAGAGAGAGATGGAGACACAGAATCTGAAGCAGGCTCCAGGCTCTGAGCTGTCAGCCAGCACAGAGCCCAATGTGGGCTTGAACTCACCAACCACAAGATAATGACCTGAGCTGAAGTCGGGCGCTGAACCTAGCGAGCCACCCGGGTGCCCCAGACTATTATTGGTTTCTTAAAAATGTGAAACTTTAACATACCTATTCTAAAAAAAAATTCAAATAAAAATTGGAAAGATTTTTTTTCCCCCCAAACACGATAAAATTTTGGATTGTAGAGAGCCACAGATAAACTACCCTGGAAGGTATGTGTTTATATTATTCTGACACTGCCTGTGACCAAGCTTCCATATGCAATGACACCATTCTAATCCAGAAAAATGACATATCTCTAGTTTCTAAAACATGTTCATCTTTATATTTATTTCTATCTGATAGCTTGAGAAGATCCCTAGAAAGGAGTGAAGGTTTCGATATGTTCCCTCCTAGCACTTCATTCCCCACCCTCCCTTTTTTTTGTTAACTTGTGATAAAATTGAAGCTCACAAATTTAAGTGAATGCCAACAGAATTAAGTTTCTCTACTGCTCATCAGATGAATTTTTCCATTTTATCTTTTAAGCAATAATTACCAAACTTCATTAAACAATCTTTAGGTGATCCACAAAGATTCTAAGAATTCTAAAAATACAAACCATTTTGCTTTCCTAAGAAGAGGAGATACATTTCACTGACTGCTAATATCATACTTTCTGAAAGGTCCATTAATAGTATCTAAATAAATTTATTGTGTATCAAATTTGGGTTTTTGCTACAAGGTCTGGTCATTACCCAATGTTTGGCAATACTGCAAAGCTGTTGTTGGTCCACACACAAAATGTATGCATGATCATAAAAGAATTTCTTCAAATTTGTCCCAAATGGCCCTCAGTTGTCTCGATTTAGACATAGTTTATAAACTTGTTTTAAGTAGGAAAGAATTTTATTAACAAGATACTGAATAGGTCATAGAATCATTAGACAACACGGAGCACCAGAGTTAGAAAAGGACAAAGCCAAATTATATCTGGTTAGAGATCAGAAAACATTTGACAGTTTAACTAAAGTGTTCCCACTGAAATTGTCACCTTCAAGTATTGTTATTTCTTTTTTGCAGCTATGCTGCAAGTTTCATACCCAATAGCTTTACTTTATTCTTAGTAATGAACTCTAATTTTTTTTTGCTGAAAACCTTTATTATTATTATTATTATTATTATTATTATTATTATTATTTTACTTTATTTAAATCCAAGTTAGTTAACTCACTTCGGGAGTAGAATTTAGTGATTCATCACTTACATATAACACCCAGCGCTCATCCCAACAAGTGCCCTCTTTAGTACTCATCACACGTTTAGCCCATACCTGGGATAAACTAATCATTTCCCAGCTTCCCTTGCATTCATTGTAACCATGTATGTTTTAGCTAATTAGAAATGAGTGGAAGAGCTATAAAGGAAATTTTGAAAAACTCCTTAAAGAATTCTTTTTCAGCTGCCTACTACACACTTTTTGTCCTGTCTTTTTTCTGTCCTACTACATGGAATGCAAGTGGGATGCATGGAACACTATTCTCTCCATCGTGAATCATCCTTGAGAATGGATGACACATGCTGAGGAGGACAGAACAGGAAGAGAAGGAATCTGGTTCCTGGGGTTTATGGAACCATCACACCAGGCTCACAGTCTTCTATCTCCAAACTTCTTTCATTTGAAATAAAAAATCTTTGTGTGTTTCATCTTTGCTTATTTTTTTTTGAAATAAATTTCAAACTATATCCTGCTCAGGATTTGAAATTCCAGGAGAACATTCAATTCTTAGAGCTTTTAAGTGCCCATCCTTCACCTCATATATGACAAGGTTATTTCATTTAGAGCCCCATGTACACGGAATATAATCAAGAACAGGTGATATCCTAAATGAAATAGATGAAGTTGGGATGCTCTTAATATAAAAGAGGAATGGATATTTCATAGGCCAAATAGGTGGGTGGATAGATAGATGATAGACAGATATAGATGATAGATAGATAGATAGATAGATAGATCACACACACACACACACACACACACACACACACACACACACAGATGGGATAGATAGATAGATAGATAATCTCCCTTTGGTCCTCATACAAAGAATACTGTTTAAGTAACATATGAGATATGCAGAATCATTTGTGAATTTATATTGAACAAGCTGCTTCTAAACCAGCTCTCACTGAAAGTAAATGTCATTACCATGAAGTGCCTTAAGTAATAGTAACTCCAAGAAAGACAGTGGTAATAATATTGCCCAAAGAGGTAGATTTGAAAAATTGCTTTCAGTGAAGACCTTAGAGGACCTATATTCTTCAGGAAATTTATAAGAATGCATTTATCTAAACTGAGAGTTCTAATTTATTGCCATTGCCCAACACCAGGAATGGAATCACTGTATGCTAGCATAAAATCTTTAAAGAAGCTGAACAGAAAGTCGTTTCATGGTATTTAGTAAAAATACCTTTCAATTATGAGTGACTTATCAGGTATTACACAACTGATTTTACATATATTTTGACACTAATCCTACTTTAGGCAACTTTATGTACATTTTATAGATACGGAAACAGACCAGTATGGTTATATGTATTTTTCCCATGTCACAGAGTTATTTGGTAGGTGGAAGAACTAAAATTCAAACTTAGGTCTATTTGATTACAAATATTTAACTTTCTTTATCAAAATGCCTCTCTATGTTTCTCATGAGGTGAGGAAAGAAAATATTTGAAAATATGTAGGACTCTTGGAGTTCTTAGGAACTGACATTTGTGAATGGAACAGAAGTCATATATGTATGTAAAACAAGTCAGATATCTTTCCCTCAGTAATGCATTCTGCATTCATGAGAGTAGACTCACTCACCTGTGTACAGTGAGCCATGATATGTCACTGATGTGCCTGGAGCCTGAAATAGTTTGGAGTCCCCCAGCTCACTACATCTACCACACAAGCACCCTCTCCATTTGCCAACATATGCTGGACATATATTTTGTAGGTTATGGTGTGAAAACATTTGGGAAACACTGCCTTCCACTAATTGGAATGTATTTCTTAGGCGTTCTTGTTAGGGTTGCAACATGTAGTAAATAAAAATACATGATTCCCACTTATATTTTAATTTCAGATAAAGAACAAATAATTTTTCACTTAAGTATTGCAATATTTTGGAAGACATATTAACAACAACAACAACAAAAGTTCTTACCTGGCATCCTGTGTTTTATTTATTTTTTTTTTTTTTAATTTTTTTTTTTTTAACGTTTATTTCTTTTTGAGACAGAGACAGAGCATGAACGGGGGAGGGTCAGAGAGAGGGAGACACAGAATCCGAAACAGGATCCAGGCTCTGAGCTGTCAGCACAGAGCCCGACGCGGGGCTCGAACTCACGGACCGTGAGATCATGACCTGAGCCGAAGTCGGCCGCCCAACCGACTGAGCCACCCAGGCGCCCCTGGCATCCTGTGTTTTATCTGGCAATCCTGATTCTTCAGATTTTTCCTATGCCATTATGAAACTCAGTTGTTTTTATTTCAGTCACTAATAATGACCTCAATTTCTAAACTATTTCTGGAAGTTAAGTGCAAAACCAAAGTAAGTCCCTATAATGAAAAGGGATAATACCAATATGAAGCACTGTGTGTGAAACACAACCATAAATGTCTTGGTTACTAGTCTTGTGAGTAAATTAAGGTCACATTGCAATATAATTTTTTAATTTTTTTTTAAATTTAATATTTATTTATTTTTGAGGGTGGGGGAGAGAGAGAGAGAGAGACTGAGAGCTAGGGGGAAGGGACAGAAAGAGAGGGAGACACAGAATCTGAAGCAGGCTCCAGGCTCTGAGCTGTCAGCACAGAGCCCACGGACATGGGGCTCGAACTCACCAGCCGGGAGATCATGACCTGAGCTGAAGTCAGATGCTTAACCGACTGAGCCACCCAGGAGCTGCTATAATTTTTAATTCTCAGGGACACATCACTTAATTACTGGAAAATTATCTCTCTTTGTGTGTTTCTAAGGTTTTTAAGAAAATGACGCTGCGTTTTAGCTTATGTTTGCTCAGAACAGTAACATAGAGTTCCTGGGCTCTGAGACTCTTCTGAACCCTGATTCTGCCTGTGCTTCTGCCTGTGCTATAGATCACCCTTGTGAGCCACATGAGGTTATCCTTCACTGAATTTGGGGGAGATGGAAATGCCTTTCATTTTCTATCCTGTGCCCAGCATGGGAGAGATCTTTCCCTCTTTGCTGAAGAGTGTGGTTTCACACTCTTTTAAGAACATTATAAAGCACTTTCAGTGTGCTCCAAGGTCTGAATTACTTCATTTAAAATAGCACCCGCCATGGGAGATGTAAATCATGTCTCCTTTCAGCTGCATCCAGCTCACTTTATCTCATTTTCCATCTCTTCTTCAGTAAAAGTAAAAAACAAAACAAAAACAAAAAACCTTTCAGATCTCACTTTAATCATTCATGGGTCTGTGTTTTTGGTCTGTGAAAATCTGTCTGAATTATGGAAAAAAATACACACAGGAGCAATATTGTTTTAATTCATATTTTAAAATAAATATTTATAAATAAACTTAAAATGAAACAGCCTATAATTATTATAATCTTTTATAATTTTATGCAGAAAAATAATTTATTCAGGCAAACTTTTCATTAACAATGATTTTTTTAGTTTTATTTTTACATTAATAAAAGCCAACCAGCTCTCCCCCACCTCAAGCACAAAGATAAAGACCACGTCAAAGGTAAATTCTGTTCCAACTTTTAGGGAGTTGAAAACCACAAATTATATGTGACACTATTTTCCAGTTTCTTCTCTCATGAAGTCAGAAAAAATCTTAAGTTCCTTCTCACCCAAGGCTATTTTGCTATGCATATAATGAAGCTATACCACATATACAAGACATCTTGTTCTAATCTATTTATATTAGATTTCCATTTTTCAAAATATCTATATTTTGAACTTCACCAAGTACTATATCATTTAATAATCCTTTAGTTTTCTTAACTATACAAATAGCTGTGTTAATATGCAGCATTGTTCAGTAGTAACCTACTGCATGAACATATTTCATTAATATTTCCTTTTTTTCTTTTTCATAGCTAGGAAAAAGACTTCTGTGCTGCTCTCAGAAATTGGTTAAAGTGTCCTAAGTGTAGGAAAGATCATTTCCTACAAAAATATATCCAATTCCAAAACTCCCTTTATTAAAAGAATGGCTCAATGATTCTTATAAAATTTCAAGGCAGGAAGCAGGAATTAATTTCCCAAAGCAATGTAGATTTTTAAAAAGTAGTGTATATATAAAATATATATAATTATATACCATTATATATACCATATATATTAATATATTTATAATTATATACTATTGAAATGTTCAATATTGTAAATTGGAAAGTATTATGACTTTCATTCATGTCTTCCGCAAGGGAAACATTCCTGTAATTTATCCCATATTCCTAGGCTTTGAGTACAATAGACATGTCCCTCAGTGAGAAGAGCGTCTTTTGGAAAAGCTAAAAATTAAATAAAGAGTTCTAGGTGTTTGGTGGAAAAGAACATACTACTATGACGGTGCCTGGATGGCTCAGTCAGTTGTGTCTGACTCTTGATTTTGGCTCAGGTCATGATCTCAAGGTTTGTGAGTCTGAGCCCCACATTGGGCTCTGTGCTGACAGTGTGGAGCCTGCTTGGGAGTCTCTGTCTCCCTCTCCCTCGGCCCCTCCCTAGCTCATGTGCTCGCTCTCTAAAAAATAAATAAATAATTCAGAGGAGGGAAGATGGCTGCGTAGGAGGACGCTGGGCTCACCGCGCGTCCTGCTGATCACTTAGATTCCACCTACACCTGCCTAAATAACCCAGAAAACCACCAGAGGATTAGCAGAACGGAGTC
>NW_024412405.1:39985201-40001251 GCF_014898765.1 Herpailurus yagouaroundi
CATACATTATAACATATGCAACATAATGTACATACATTATAACATATACTGTATATAACATATAACTGTATATGTTATAATGTATGTACATTATGTTGCACATGTATTCTTTCATGCAATACACATCATTTCCTTGTTCTAAGTTCCCGATATTTTATTGAGATGTCACTTTTATTGCATATTTAGCTTCCACTTTCAACTTAATTAAGCATTTTTTTCTAAATTGTTAGAGTATTTTGAAGTAGCCAAGCCTAGATCTATTTTATAAATTATTGCTAGTAATAGTTATAATAATCAACAGTTCATGTAGAATAACTGAAGAGCATATTCAAAATTAATTTTTGTATCTGCCAATTTTCAAATAGTCTAAATTAAATCTAATTATTTTAATTGCATTTAGTTGGCATTCCTAAATTTGGTCTTGAATAACTTTAATGTCAAATGCAATACAACATCAAAAAGATGTTCAATTTTGGAGAGATCTAAAAAATATAATATTTATTCTTTGATTTAGCCCAGTGTCACTGCTATCAGAGCTTTTTAAATCACGTCTCCTCACACCAACACAAAACTATATGCTCTGCTTTTATCGTCCATGAAGTTTCAAAATGAAAACAAAATATTATCACACTTCATGGATACAATGTACGTATATGTATGTAATGTATGTGTAATGTATATATAAATATGAGTGTGTGTATATGCATCCAATTCAATTCAATTTATATACATATAAACTGAAATAATGTGAATTGTTTCATATTGTAAAATATACCATAGCTACCATGTAAACCTGCTGGAAATACTGCCTTAATTTGCAAGCAATTCCAGGAACATGCAGAATACACAAAGAAACAAAAAACTGAAAAAAATGTTGGCACTATCCAGAAATCACATGTTGTTACAAAGATTCTTGAATTCTTACTGTCTGAAAGGATATGAAAATAACCTTAATTTGGTTTCTTTTAACTTATGTGCTTTCACTCTTCACTTCCTCCCTGCTCACATAATCAGTGTCCTCTAGTGACAGTAACATCCACAAAAGTTCAAAGTATTTTGGTGCAGGTACAGTTTACTTAAGTGCAGCACCTTGAGTTATATGGGTACCCATGAATTCTTTGGTACTTTTCTGGTATATGTATTTTGAGATACATAGGGCTTCTGAAGCCCATGGTGTCAGAGCAATGCCCTTCTGTGACTACGTCTAAGGGTGGACTTGACTAGCAGTAGAGTTGTTCTTTGGTGGCCCATTTGGGGCTGCTCATGCAGCTGTTTTATAATAATTCCTATGTCTCATCATTTATGGTCCTTGGATTTGCTCTCCCTTTGAGTCTTCCTTATCTTTTATCCCTCATGATCCTATCTAAAGAGAATGTCATGCAGTATGCTTTTCTGGGAATTCTTAGCCTTTTCACGACATTGCTGCCACTGCAGAATAAGGGTACCACAGCTTACTTTAAGAATTAAACAATCCCATGGGGCGCCTGGGTGGCTCAGTCGGTTAAGCGTCCGACTTCGGCTCAGGTCATGATCTCGCGGTCCCGTGAGTTTGAGTCCCGCGTCAGGCTCTGTGCTGACCGCTCAGAGCCTGGAGCCTGTTTCAGATTCTGTGTCTCCCTCTCTCTCTGACCCTCCCCCATTCATGCTCTGTCTCTCCCTGTCTCAAAAATAAACGTTAAAAAAATTTAAAAAAAAGAATTAAACAATCCCAGACTTCTGTTACACATTTTTGAGGTTTCATTGGTAATGCAATTTCCTCAAAGCCCATTAATCTGGACTCATTTGTTTTCAACCGCTCATGTGAAAGTATTAATACTCAAAGACACTTTCTGGGCTTAATTCTAAATTGCAAAGTTTCCCCTTTTATTTACTGTGTTTTCAGCCTGTGGTATCTCCTTCTTTGCCACGTGTTGTTCAAACAACTAATTAAATGCTATACATTTTAGGATTATATCAGTTATATCAATATGAAACAAACATCAGGGTATGGGCTATTCTGTGTTAATAAAAAGAAACCAACCTACAATGGCTTTTCAAAAAGTAGGGGCGCCTGGGTGGTGCAGTCAGTTAAGCGTCCGACTTCAGCCAGCTCACGATCTCGCCGTCCGTGAGTCGGGCTCTGGGCTGATGGCTCAGAGCCTGGAGCCTGTTTCCGATTCTGTTTCTCCCTCTCTCTCTGCCCCTCCCCCGTTCATGCTCTGTCTCTCTCTGTCCCAAAAATAAATAAACGTTGAAAAAAAAATTTTTTTAAATAAAAATAAAATAAAATAAAAAAAAAAAACAAAAAAACAAAAAGTAAAAGCTGATTTCTCTTGCCCAGAATAGTCCAGGCTAAGTAGTCCAGGGCTGACAGGGAGGCCATTGTCACCAGCACATGACCCTGAAGGTTGTTTTACTAGTGCCACTTCTCTGCCAGTAAGAATAGAAAAAGGAGTCCTAAGGGGGCATTAAATTTTAAATTTAATTTGTGTGTGTGTGTGTATATATATATATATAATATTTTTAGCCTGGTTCATTTTTTGTTGTTGTAATTATTTTGTTGCTATTTTTGCTTGGAAACTGATTAGTATTTCTTTTTCTTGAAAATTTAAGTGCAAAAGAAAAATGATGGATGTCTTATTTTAAAGCCAAATAGTGAACATTAGTGGTCACTGTTTATGTTTTTGGAAAACCATCACCTTTCATTTGTCACATTTTGTTCTGCTTCCTCAAGTTAGGAGGTGAAAACACACTCTTCCAGCTTTCCTTGAGGCTTCACATTCAGAAATGTGACAATTGTCAGTCAGATGCACCTGTTCAAGGTGTATGTGTAGAATATTCACAAGAAAGGTGTTTAAGAATTTCCCTTTAGGAAGTGTGGTGAAGTACAGGGAGAGGCACCTTTCTTTCAGAAGCAGTAATGTCAGAGGTTGTGGCAGAATTAGCCTGTGCCTCTGTTAGTGGAGCAAACTGAAAATCCTTGCTCCCTCACAATGCCAACCAATATCTTGGAGCTGACACGTGTATTTGGTGAAATTATGTCTTGAAAGTGTGAGGGAAATATAATAAAAACAAAATCTTCTTTCAAACCAGGAAACCTCTCTACAAAGGTAATAGAGAAAGAAAACTATTTTATTATTGAATAAGCATTCAGCCAGAATGTGATGCATATCACAGACAATCTGCTAAGAGAGTGCAAAGATAAAAAGAAATCTCACCTTGTATGTATCCAAATAGATATAATTCATTATATACATGTTCTTGAGAAAAACAATGACTAGTCCTCAAGGAAGAGGATTTGACAGCACCATTTGTCACACACAGTTCATTCATCCTAGATACACCTGGTATTGTGGTAACCACCTGTGTTAGCTAATTGGCTTGATCCAGAGGAAAAACAAACTTCTTCTATCTCTACCACAGGAGGTAGTTTTGCAACTCAGAGCAAGGATGCCCACTGGAATTACGCTTCTACCCTCTCAGAGAAACTGGAGATAGAGGTATTATCTTCCTTAATGTTTACCTTTCAATTAGATGGTTCCTGATTCCATAAGAAGGCATTAGTGACTAATAAAGCTCACAAAAGATCTATATACTTTCAAAAGAATTTACATATATTTCAAAGGGAGGAGAAAGTACTCAATAATTACAGTTTCTAATGTAAATGCTCTAAGAAAAAGAGAGGATGAGAAGTCTCTTCCATTATATTCAATAAGGAGAATTAAGCCTTGTTTTAAATTTTATTTGTGCGAACAATCTGTAGTCTGTGGTCCTAATTCCCTTGACCTCCTGGAGTTTCTGTGAATTAACTCATATATAATGAAGTACTTTTAGCTTAATCTTTTTTTTTTTGCAAATATGGATTATCTTAGTTGTAAATAATCATCGTGATAGCCATAGATGTTATTTAATCCTCATGGCAACTGCAATTTATACTAATTTATTTCTAGAGATTATAATATTTAAGGTCAGAGACACTTAGATTAAATATTTTCTGCAGTATCTAAATAGACAGTAAGTATTTGACCTGGGATGTGAAACCAGCTGCATTTGATTCTACACTTTTGCTCATAGTCACAGTATTCTTTAGTAGGTGTTATTCTCAAACCTATTTGATTACAGATCACTTAGAAAATGATAATACACCAAGACTTTCCTATATGATCAGTTTCCTCTCTTCCATTTAAAAATAATTTAATGATAACAATAAATATCCATCTGTAAGTATGTTTAGCTGGAAGAGATAGATAGATAGATAGATAGATAGATAGATAGATGATAAATATCTAGATAGATAGATGGGTAAGTGATATAGTCTCAATGCTAGAGGTGATTATGTTCATTACAGACACAGTCTATAATTCTTTTATCCAGAGTATAAATCACATAACTAAATGTAACCTCACCTTCATATTGGCATTTAGAAAGTGTGGACAGTATGAATATATAATGGAAACTGTGGAAAAATTGAGAGTTATATATAAATACATACATGTTTTCATCTATACTGATAGTCTATACTGTTTGGTACACGGCATACCAGAATATTACATTTATTTTCCTAACTTTGCTGCCAGTTAGATGTTGTTATGTAACTCAAAAAAATGTGGGTAGCTTAGAAGGACATTTCTAGGAGGGATATCCCTGAGGACATGTTGTTTCTTCTCCTTTGTCCCACTACTTGGAAAAAAAAACAGATGTCATCTCAACCCACAAAATCAAGGCCATACCTAAGGAATTGTGAGAGGGAATGAACGAGGGTCCCTGCATACTTTGTAGAGATGGCCTATCAGCTCTGGTCCACATGACTCCAGGTGACCTCATGAGCAAGATCTAAACTTTTTTTTTACCTTGTTTAAGCTACCATTTCATTCTTCAAGAAGATCTATATATAATTATAATCTTAATTCCACAGAAATCTCTCACTTCCCCCCTCCCCCCCATGACACACACACACTAAAATACACAGCTCCCTCACTATCAATATCCTTCAACAGAGTGGTACATTTGCTATAATTAACGAAACTACATTGATACATCATCACCGTAAATTAATAGTTTCCATTAGAGTTCACTCTTGGTGTTGTATGTACATTCTATGAGTTTTGGCAAATATACTTGTACCCATAAATGTAATATACAGAATAGTTCTACTGCTCTGAACCCTGTGCTCCACCTGTTCATCTCTCCCTACCCTCTACCCCCTGGCAACATGACTTTTTACTGTCTCCATGGTTTTGCCTTTTCCAGAACATCATATAGTTGCATTCAAACAGGATATAGCCTTTTCAGATTGGCTTCTTTCACTTAGTAATATGCATTTAAGGTTTTTCTATGCCTTTCCATGGCTGAATAACTCATTTCTTCTCAGTGTTGACTAATATTTCATTATCTGAATATACCACAAAATTGTCCGTTCACTTACTTAATGACATCTTGATTGCCCCAAGTTTGGGCATTTATGAATATAACCACTATCGACACCCCCTATACAGGTTTTTAGGTGGACGTAAGTTTTCAAGCAGCATTTTGATGGCTAATTTTATGTGTCACCTTTACTGGACTATGGAAGGCTGAAATTGCTGTTAAAACATTTCTTGGTGTGCCTGTGAGAGTGTTTCTGGAATGGATTAACATTTGATTCCCACTGGGAGTCAAATTGAACAAAGAGGTGAAGGAAGGGCAAATTTTCTCTCTTATTGAATTGGGACTTCTATCTTTCACTGGCCTTGAACATCGGTGCTCCTGGTTCCCTGCCCTTTAGACTCTGGGACTTATACCACTGGCTCCCCTGGTTCTCAGGCATGTGAATTCTGACTGAATTATACCACTGTCTTTCCGGGTTCTCCAGCTTGCAGATAATAGATTGTGAACTTGTCAGCCTCTATAATCACATGAGCCAAAGCCTGGAATAAATTTTCTTTTCTACATATCTATATATCTATCCCATTAGTTCTGTTTCTCTAGAGAATGTAACTGATACAAGTGTGATTGCTGAACTATACGGAAGAGCATGCTTGGTCTTGTAAGAAACTGCCAAACTGTTACCCAAAGTGGCTGTATCATTTTGTATTCTCATCATCAATGAATGGGTGTTTCTATCGCTTCACATTTTACATTGTCAGTGTTTTGGAGTTTTGCCATTCTAATAGATGTGTAATGGAAAAAGTCAATATCCCAGTTCAAGGGCTGCCAACTAGGAGGAATTCTCTTACTCAGAGAAGGGTGGGGCTTTTTGATTTATTCAAGCCTTCAACTAATTGGATGAGGCCCACCTACTTTAGAGAGGACAATCTGCTTTACTCGCTCTATTAAGTTAAATGTTAGTATCATCCAAAAATACTACCACAGAAACACTTAGAAAAATGTTTGATCGAATATCTGGACAATCCTTGGACTGGTCAATTTGCCATATAAAATTAACTATCAGAAATTTATATTTGTATTTCTTCTTTGACTCACAGACTGTCTATGTGCATATAGATTATATGCTTCTAAATTTATTGAGATTAGTTTTTGCATATAGCATAATGTCAAGTAGTGTCCTGGACAAAACTGCATCTCACACTTGTTGGATTTAGTCTTCTAAATTACCACTTGCATGGCTTTCTTTTTCCATTCATTTACTTTATACACCTCTGTCCATTTTTAAAAGATTGCCTTTCGTAGATACCATGTAGTTGAGTTTTATTTTATAAGCATTCTGTCTTTTAACTGGAGAAGAGAGTTCATTTTCATTTAATAAATTTAGTAATGATTAAATTTATCTAGCACTTTTTTGTTTTCTATTCCTCTCTTGATTTTACTTCGTTCCTTTGTTCACCTGTTCCTTCATTCTTTTCTAATATTTAATTTTGCCTTTAGAATTCCATTTTGTCTATTTGCTATACTTTACATTATTTTAGTGGTTTCTTGGTAGTTACAAAATACAAGGCATATCATTTACACAATTAATTTGGTTTGGCTTTATGCCCTTTCTCATAAACTTCAGATACCTTGTATCTATTTAGGTTCATGTATGCCCCCACCTATCATTCTGTTTGTTTGTTTGTTTGTTTGTTTGTTTGTTTTAGTTATGATATATGAGATAACTACATTTAAGAACAACCTTCCCAAGACAATGTTTTATACACACACACACACACACACACACACACAGAGTAAAACCTGGATACAAGTAACTTTTTCTGCAAGTGTTCTGCAAGACGAGCAAACACCTCTAATAAATTTTAACTTCACAAATGAGCAATGTCTTGCAATATGAGTAGTAAGTGATGCTGAATTTCACATGATCACAACTGAGCCAATGGTTCTCTCTGTCTCTCACTGCAGGATTGTGGGTGGTCATCTCCCATTCTCGGATGCTTAGTCTCAGGGTGTGGTGTTTGGCAAAAATCAGTGAATTTTCAGAACGTTGGAAGGTGCCCACAACTGGCACCAGTGTGTTTTTTGTCACTTGGAAGCACCTATGGACAGTCGTTTGCTTTTCCATACACAAGTAAGCTTGTTAGGAATGGTTTGTTTTATTTTAGGTCATGCAGGCTGCCTGCAGATATAGACCCTTTCCTCTGGTGTCTTATTGTCCGTTACCTTAAATGTAATGAGAAGATGACAATGACAAGAGTTTATTAATACTGTACTGTAGTCAACATCCATGCAAGCCTATACAATGGCTGCCATATAGAAAAAGATTTCATTGAGCCAATAGATAGCAGTGATTCCGTTAATGATACTGAAAGTCGTCCCGCACAATAATCCTCCTCTTTCTTGTCTCTCTCACACCAGCCACGAAAGTTTTTAAAGATAAGTGTAAGTTAATTTATTTTTCTTTATATTTTGTATTTCCTTTATTATTTTCTATTACACTACAGTGTTGTAATCATTTTTATATGAATATTTCTGGGTTGTGGAATGAATCATCTGAGTTTCCATTATTTCTTATGTAGAAATTCATTTTGATACAGTGTTTTGGATTATAACCATGTTTCTGGAATGAATTATGCTTGAAAACCAATATTTAACTGTATGTATGTGTATATATAATATACATACATAATATTTTATATATTTATATATTTTATATATTTATATATTATACATTTTCATATTTGTATATATTATATATGTACATATTTTGCTTTACAGAGTCTGCATTTCAAATGGAGCAAGATGTTATATAGTGTTTTATAAACATCTCATTCTCTTCTAAAATTAGGAATAAAACAAATAATATAAAATATATGTTCATAACTATATATATGCATATATATATACATATATATGCATATATATATATATAAAAATAGTTGAACAAGTTGAATAAGTCAAATAAGTTGGCCACAGATAATATTTTCTACCTCAAACAAATTTACAAACAAATCATGAGTATTAATAAGTAAGTTTTGTGATGCTGAATCATGAAATCAATCTATAAAAATCATATTGATTTCTACATATTCCCACAAGAAACAGCAAATATAATTTTAAACAATATGCCATTTACAGAAGCAGAAAAAATATTGAAAAACATTGAAGAATACATAGAAGACAAGTGTTTAGAGTTTCTGAATTAACCTGTAAAGGTTTACTAAGAAGCATTTAAAAATCTAATGAAATGAAAGGATATATAAAATATCATTAATACTAAATAGCACAGAGATGTCCATCTTCTCAAATTATTCAATCTATAAAATGCAATTCCAACAAAAAATTCCAATAGTTTTTTTTTTCTATTCAGTGAAAATTGGCAATACTAAAATGTTTCTAGGAATACAGATGGCCAAGAGCCAACAAAACATTTTTCATGAAGAACAGCACATTATGAGGATTTGCTACATGATGGATCAAAATTTATTTTCCAATGTAAATAGAACAGTTTACTATTTGCACAAAACTAGACTACAGAGCAAAATATAAAGCCCCAAGTGTACATGGAAACTTCACATATAAAAAAGGTGACATTACTAATAAAAAAAAAAAGTAATTTAAAATGAAACCCAAGAAAATTCTACTGATGTTACTAATTACATGGAATACTAGTGTTCTTTAAAAATAATTTAAAAGGAAGAAATATGTTGTAAGGAGAATTGGAAATAGGAAGAGGCAAATATAGACTTTATTTTTTAACCTAAATATTATAAAGATAGTATATATCTATAATATTCCAAGTATTATTATTCCAAACACGATTCTGTATGTCCTCCTTGGATGAACCTAAATACATTATATTTTATAATTCATTTTACAGATGCTAGAAATTAAAACTCTAAAACATGATCTGCCTGGTTCTTGTTACAGCTAGTATGTAGTAAGCTGGCCCTGGAAGCTGACTCTATAACTCTTCCTACTCTTGAGATCTTTGCCATATAACTAATTATTTCCTACCTGGCAACTGCACCCTACTCCCTGAGAAATAGGAACTTCCAACTTTGTGGGGATTAGTTTTGTTTTGTTTATGGTTTTTTGTTTTTGTTTTTTGGGGTTTTTTTTGTCACTGAAGGAAGATATTTCCACCTAAAACCTCACAAATCCTAGCAAATTTACAAGATAATACAGTTACAGTCAAGAGATTTGAGAATACCTCTCCTAGAAGCTGGGTTCACAAGGTAGGTTCTGAACTCTACTCTATTCACATTCCTTTTTTTCTGCCAAATACATCACAGTAAAACGAATGGGAGTAATGCTTATACCTTTCAATGTCCGAGGAGTTCATAAGGAAAGAAACTGCCTGTGGCAATGCACTTTTGTGAATTTTTTTTTACCCTAAATCTTTCAAAAATGTTAACCACAAGAAAAAAATAGTATCCTTCAAATGTCTCTGCAGCATTAGGATTCTTACAGCCTAATGCAGTAATATTGCTAGAGTTGTTATTTCTAAAATTTTGGAGTGGGAACAGCAATAAAAAGAGCAGTTCAACTAAAGAATGAAACAGGAAAAAAAAAGTAGCTGCTTCTCTGAATGAAAGCAAGAAAACACTGCTCACTGGTTACCTATCAATGCTCACTGAAACAAACCATTACTCTGCATATAACATAACAATTTTCAAGTAACCAGTGCTCATTAACACAACAAATCCTTTAATGTGTCAAACATTCTGCTAGTACAGTATTTTACCTACCTACAAGGAAATTATAGCCTGGTGAGGGAGGGAGACTTGACTGAGCAAAGAAGTAGCTTGTAACTAACTGCCTTGAGACGGCAAGTAAAACTTCCTAAGGCTGGCACTAACAGATTTGAACCTTGTAGTGAGAATAGAAGAATGCCAGGAAACTGTTAAACAACTTTCAAGGTAATTTTTCAGGCACTACATTTGAAATTAATATGGAAGAAGGAAAAAGGAGGGTAGAAAAGAAGGAAGGAGAAACCCTGGGGGCGGGGGAGCTGAAAGGGTGATGGGCATTAAGGAGGGCATTTCTGGGATGAGCACTGGATGATATACGTAAGTCATGAATCACTAAGTTGTACTCCAGAAACTAATACTACACTATATGTTAACTAACTTGAATTTAAATAAAATCTTGGAAGAGGGGCGTCTGGGTGGCTCAGTCTGTTGAGCAGCTGACTTCAGTTCAGGTAATGATCTAGCAGTTCGTGAATTTGAGCCCCATGCCTGGCTCTGTGCTGACAACACAGAGCCTGGAGCCTGCTTCAAGTTCTGTCTCTGTCTCTCTCTCTCTGTCTCTCTCTCTGTCTCTCTCTCTGTCTCTCTCTCTGTCTCTCTCTGTGCCCCCGCCCTGCTCATGCTGTGTCTCATATCATTTGTATATTGTATATCATTTGTATCAATGTAGGTGAATTATAGGAGGAAAAGGCTAATATCTGGATTGAGATACTGGAAACAGTCATTTTGTGGTTAGCTTGGATATGCAGATAGAAAGATGTGACATACCTTTAAAAATTTTCAAGGTAATTTTTCAGCACTATATTTGAAATTAATATGGAAGAAGAAAAAAGGAAAGTAGAAAAGAAGGAAGAAAAAAAGGCAGAAAGAGGCAATATTCTTAAAGGCTCCGATGTTGACAGATACCATGTTAAATCTTTTTTTGGTTTACAGCCTTCCTTCCTCTCTCACTCAATCCACTCAGGAATGATGGTGAGGCTGAATCTGTAGTAGAGTTCCACTAAATCATCCTAACTGCCTTCTTTTCTGTTAGAACAGGAAATGTGCCCCTCCAATTTAAACCTAATTCCTCTGTCCATGATTCGAATTTCATTTTCTCTACTTTCTTTAGATTGTCACACTCTAGAATTTCCCTTCTTTCTCTTCCTTTTTAATGAACTCTAATAATTGGATTTCTCCCTACTGTATTACGTAGCCCTAAATCTAAAATGGTCAGCGGGTATAACCCCCTTTTCTCACATCCAAACCCCTTTTTAACCTGTTATCATCTGTCTCTTGCTCCTGTGACACTAGCAACTTCCACTCCCACCAAGATAATAAATTATATCTAAGTTCCTAAGTTAATGAAATTTGAAAGTCTGCTAATTTACCTCCTATCAAGTCTCAACCATTTTTGATAACTTCTGAATACTTCTCTTCCTGTGTGTGTGTGTGTGTGTGTGTGTGTGTGTGCGTGTGTGTGTATGACACAGTATTACCCTTTTTATAGTTTCTTTCACATGCTTAAATTAATTTTTGCATCCATGAAATGATGGGAATTTCTCAAGTTTCTACCTAAAGATTTCTATTCCCTCCCCCACACTGTACTTCTTCCCTAGAAGAACGATATTAGATTAAGAGTTTCAAACAGCAGTCACCCACCAAAAAAATCATAAATTTATGTCAACCAGAAAAATTCTCCTTTGATTTTCAGACTCATACATCCTACTCATAATTTAATATCTTCCCTTGGACTTTAAACTAAACATGTTAGAAAGTATACTCTAAACTTCTCCACAACGGATCCCATTTCTCTAATATTGTTTACAATTCTTACCACAACCTCTTCAAATGTAACAGGTGTCATCTTTGACACTTTTTTCTCCTGCACTCCATCTCCCAAAGATCTTCATCTCCCACTATGTCGCTGTCAACATGAATACCACCCTCACTTTGGTCACATCAATTGTCTGATGGTAAAGGAGATGCTGGGCTATGGCTGCTGCTATCTCTCACATGCTATCTATAAAATGCATAATTTTATTTCTTAGAGATTCATCCTTTTCTCATAATCAACCCATCTGATAACTGAACCTTATGTTCTGCAAGAGAAAGTCTTAACTGTTTAGGTCAGGTATTTATGCATTATGTGGCCTGACCTATTCCAGTACAAACACATCTGCTCTGGCCTTTTACATGTCTAGGATTTAAGTATAAGTAGGTTCTTTTCAACATTTTCCTTCAATGTTGAAAAATCTATGTAAGAGTGTAAGACAAGGTCCCAAACTAAAAATCCAAACTCATGCACAAATCAAAAAGGGATGATGAATAGATTACAAAATCCTGGATAATTAATTACCAACACTTCATTGAACTCCTTTGGAACTAGTGCCTATACCATGGTGAGAGGTCAGTAAAACATATTCAGGTAGAACTTCATGCAATTATTTTTCTTAAAAGCACAGTTATTTATTTTCCCTGTCTTACATTTTATTCTAAAGATATATACTTCAGTTTAAAATAATAAAAACAGCATCTGTCCACATAGGTCTTTTCATTCCTAACTAAAATTTCAAATTTAATAAATGCATTATTGGGGCTCCTGGGTGGCTCAGTTGGTTGAGCAACCAACTTTGGCTCAGGTCATGATCTCACAGCTTGTGAGTTTGAGCCCCGCGTCGGTCTCTGTGCTGACAGCTCGGAGCCTGGAGCCTGCTTTGGATTCTGTGTCTCCCTCTCTCTCTGCCCCTAACCCACTTGCATTCTGTCTCTGTCTCTCTCAAAAAATAAACATTAAAAAAAAAAAAAATAAAAAATAAATAAATAAATAAATGCATTACAGTTTTCTCCCAATCACACTAAAGAATGTCAGATTAGCAAAGAGTCTATCTATCAAATGGATTTAGGGTTTGTCTATTGTTTTTATTCCTTTATAGATAAAATATTTTTAAAAAAAAATCACTTCATCCAATGATAGTTTTCAGAATTGTATAAAACAAAACAAGATGATTACAGATAAAATTGAATAGGCTACATTAGAAAAAAAACAATGTTTTTTATGCAATGTTTAATGTTTAATATGTTTCTAATTGACTAGTTATATGTCTAAATTTCAACCCAATGAGTGAGGAAGAAGTTTCCCAGAATTAAGTGATTTATTTTTCTAAAAATAATCCTCAGAGTAATTTAATATGTAAGTAAATATTAAGACTACATATATTGTAGTTGAGGATAGAGAGAAGAAACCAAAAGCTGTTGTGTTTGGGGCCAATGTCTCTGCTCTGAGAGTTAGTAAGGGCACAGGGCAACATTTTGGTTAAGAGGGAGAACTGCCTATGGGTATGTAGAATATATATATCTGGGAATAAAGAAGGGATCTATCCTAGTAATCTTAGATTTGACTTTGTCTTGTATTTACTTTCAATATCTTTGAATTCATAATAAATGTAAGCTCTACTGAAGACAAAAACAATTAATTATTCTTCACAAGTAATTTGGGAACCATATACATTTTACTAAAGGCGTGGGGGAGCCCAGCTGGCTCAGTCAGTAGAGGATGAAACTCTTGATCTTGGGGTCATGAGTTCAAGCCCCACTTTGGGCGTATAGCTTACTTAAAAAATAATACAGGTTTGTAGTATGACTAAGAAGGTTTAACTCACATATTAAAACAAAACAAAACTAACTTGAAACAAATAAACAAAAAAGAACCTCATAAAATCCCGAATAGATACTTCCTCCTCAAGTGTCATCCTTAGGCACCAGTCACTGCGTTCACCTCTCTGGACTGATATTTTCCCCAAGAAGCAGTTACATTTTTCCTGGCCCCTGTCTGTGAGGACACTATCTCCAATTTGGGCTCCTTCAGTATCTTATGTTCTTTTTCTTTATCATTCCTCCCAATAAATAAAAGACAAGGTATGAATTTTGAGGTGAGGACTGGAGCCTACAAGTATTGTTCTGTATTGTTTGAAAACAGACATTTTCATACATTTTGTTTTCCCCTGGAAGAATGTTACTGACTTGAAGAAAGGATCTATGTCTCTTTCTTCTTTTTATCCTGTTGACTCTTCATACATAAAAGGCACTCAATGCATACTTCTTAAGTAAATGACCTCATTAATAAGTGCAAAATTAAAAAGTAATTTAAAGCTTATGGAGAAAAATCAGTACAAAAAATTGTTTGAGAAAAGGGAAACTGCTTGTTTCCCTGACTGGGAAAAAAACTGACTGGGAAAGTTTCACTTTTCTCTGGGTCCTTCTGATACTGCACTACTTTGTTAATTTCACAAAGGCCAGCATAGTACTTGTTCAAATGAATTAAACTGAACAGCTTCACAGTTTCAAATATAATTAATACATTTATACACTGTTATCAATTGTCTCTTTAGCGAAAAAACTGCTCGAATGCAAGATAGAAGGGATATTCAAAACAAAACATATTTAAATTCCAAACAGCAGGGACTTGAGAATGAGCATAACATCATCATGATATTATCGCAGAACTGACTGTCTGATTTTTTTTTTTCTTAGCTCTAGGAATTTGTCATAATGAACTTTCAAATCCCCTTTGGTAACTCACTATTAGAGATTATTTGAGTCCGTACAACTCATTACAGAATAATAATTCTGAGACTGTTTGCTAGTGTTGTTTGTTTTCCTTTGTTGTGCTTTGTTGTGTTGTGTTTTGGATTGCCAAGCAAGCGACTCTTTTCTACTTATTTGGATTCACTTATAACAAAATATTGCCCAAATCTATAAAATCCCATAAGTAATGATTTTTTTCCAGATTAGGGATTTATTTTATGATAAATTCCTTTTGTTTTTGTCATTGGCATGAGTTTTCAATTTTCAATGTTTAGCAAGGAATCTACACAACTAAAATGCAATTAGTTAATAAAAGTTATAATTTGCTTTTATTTACTTTACAATATATTCTCAGCATTCCCTCATGTAATTGAACAAATCTTATAAAGGAATAGGTACTATTTCCTTCTGTGGAGGTTAGACAACACACTATGCCTTGACCTCCACACAACATCTACTAAATCAGAGGCCCCCAGGTTGGGTTCTACGAATGTTTTTTCAGAGAAAGTTTAACAGTTGATTCTCATATGAATCCCTGATTAAAAATAAATATTCCTAAGCCACCCTTTAAAGGAGAGAGAGAAGTAGTAATATCAAATACTTACTGTTTGCTTCCCATGTGCTAGCTTTTGTGTGAAATCTTTAATGTGCAGTCTTAATTAATCCTTACAAGCATTTTGTGTGGTAAGTATAATGTTTTATCCTTAGATTTCAGGAATGCCAAATAAGTTGCTCAAAGAAACATGACTATTGAGTGTCAAATCTGGGATTCTTCCACAAGTTTACCGAGTATTTTGTCAAATGGATACATAACTAATAAAAATAATCCAAGGTATTTGGTTATTTAGATGGTTTCCACTTTATAGTATATTATATGTTTGTGTTATATACAAATATTTTCAGAATCAGATTTATCTCTCTTAAGATAAATTTCTTTTTTTTTTAAGATAAATTTCTAAAACAGATTCATTTTAGAGTACTTTCACATGCTAGAATATCTCTAAAAGTTTTATTTTCCTTTATGTTTTAAGGCATGTAATATGGCAATTGTTATCATATTGTTTTAACATAATTTTATTTATTAACAGTGATGGTTGTCGGAAAGGGTTTTATTTTTCCATTATAAAATGCCTCTATATGTCATAGACGCTGTGCCAGCACATGGGCTAGGGATGGTATTAACAACGGAAAGTCAGAATGGTAGGAGAGATGGGCACAGGACAAACAGATGTGATAACAGGGAGCCACTATCACTGCACCTGGTGTGAAGGGGCAAGAGAGAATGTGATCATCAAAACAGAGGAGGAAGGAGAGGGAGAGGGAAAGGAGAGGGAGAAAGAGAGAGAGAGAGAGAGAGAGAGAGAGAGAGAGAGAGAGAGAGAGA
>NW_024412405.1:40001261-40044486 GCF_014898765.1 Herpailurus yagouaroundi
AGAGAGAGAGAGAGAGAGAGAGAGAGAGAGAGAGAGAGAGAGAGAGAGAGTGTCTCTTAATGTGAAGAGTATCACTTGACAAGAAACTTGGATACATGCAGTCAGCCCAACAACCTGCAATAAGAAATCAGTGGGAATAAAAGTCTTGACTCTATTTCTCTCACTCTCTCGTCTATTTCTACCTGGACCTTCAATAGAATTAACCCAATCCAAGGCCAGAGATCAGCAAACCTATTTTCCTGCTTTCTCTGGCAAGCGGAAAGGTGGAAAGTGACTATGCAGAGGCAAACAAAAAATACACCACACAAACCTTAAGAGTCGCATTCTCAACCATAAACTGAAATTCCCTAATCAGCATTTTCAGAAGGAAAAGAGGGTTATGACAACAGAAAAATAAACTGGGACTTCAGAATTCTCAGGTTAAAACCAGACTGAGTTACAGATAACTAAATGTTTCCCCCAGTGTAAACACTGTCCTCTGCTCTCATCTTTTAATAAGAAATTTTGTACAATGTAAGGTAAATAAATATATAAAGTAAATATAAAATATAGAAGGTAAATATATATTAGATAATTCATCAAGGTAAAGAACAAGCAAAGATATTAAATCTAATAAACATTTCATAAGAATTTAAAAATATATTTGCTTTGAATGCAGCAATCAATTTAGATAGAAAAAAATGTTTAAAAAGAGAAGGGTATAAACTCTAAAACAGCAAGTTAAATCTTGATGATCTTGTATTTGGCAATGGTTTCTTAGATATGATACTAAAAGCACAAGCAACAACAATAAGAATTGATAAAGTGGACATTAAAATGTAAAACCATTATGAAAAGATGCTAGCAAGACGGTGAAAAGACAACTCACAGTATGGAAGAAAATATTTCCAAATCATAATCTGATAAGGCTCTAGTACCCAGAATATATAAGAAACTCTTAACAGCTCAATAACAAAAAGAAAAACATCCCAATTAAAAAACAGGCAAAAGACACAGACATTCATTTCTACAAAAAAGGTATACAAAAGGCCAACAATTGCAAGAATAATGGCCAACATCATTAGTCATTAGGGGAATATAAATCAAAACCATATTAAGATACCACTTCTTACTCAGGAGGATGACTACTATCTAAAAAACAGAAAATAACAACTGTTGGGGGAGTGCAGAAAAACTGAAACCATCGTACATGGCTGATGGGAACGTAAACTAGTGCAGCTGCTGTGAAAAGAGTTTGGCAGTTCCTAAAAATATTAAACATATAGCTACCATATGACCCTGAAATTCCATTCTTAGGTATACATACCCAAATATCTGAAAACAAGAATTCAAACAAAACCTTGTACACAAATGTTTACAGCTGTACTCACTGCCATAGTCAAAGTTGGAATAACCCAAATGTTCATCAACTGATGAGTGAATAAGCAAAGTGCAGTATATCTATACAATGGAATGTTATTTAGCCATTAAGAAGAATGAAGTATTGGTGCATGCCACAATATAGCTAAATCTCAGAAATGATAGACTAAGTAAAAGAAGCCAGACACAAAAGGTCTCATATTGTTTTATTCCACTTATATGAAATAAACAGAATAGGTTCATTCATAACAGACAGGCAAAAGGTAGGTTATTGATTACCTGAAGAGAGGAAAACAGGTAGTGGCTGCCTAATTGGCATGAGAATTCCTTTAAGTGTTATGAAATGTTTTTGTAGAGGTAATGATTTTGAATGTACTAAATGAATCGAACACTTTAAAATGTTAATTTTATATTACCTGGACTTTACCTCAACAAAAATTTTAAAAATAAAATAAAATTTATATTAGAATGAATGAAGATGTCATTGTATAATAATTCTAAAAGACATTAGCCACTGATATAAAATTATGCTATTTAAAATGTCATCCACTCCAACAAGGCATACTTAATTGAAACAAAGAGCACATCTGTTTATCTATTTTCAACTTTACTAAGATAAAATATCCTTAAGGAATATTAAAAAGATCAAAGGTCAAAATAGCATATATACCAAAAGTTCTCCTTAGCAGGTTATTGTGCAAACAAACAAGCAATGTATAGAGAAGGACATTCTAATTTAAAAATGTTGTGTTCATCATCACCTAAATTTTCTGTCTACATACTTACGTTCATTATAGCCCTAATCAAAATTATTTTCTTCCTTACTTATTATTCTTATATAAAAGTAAAGAATCAAAACCTTTCATAAAATTACAAGTTCTAACCTACCACTGTAGTCCATTTTTCTGTTGTAAAATGTTGGGCTTTCAATTGTCATACAATAAGAATGTCAGATCTGCCATTTGCTTGCCTGGTATCTATGGGATATGCACCTCTCTGTAATTACAGTATAAAATACTAAACTTAATAGAAGTTCTCAATGAATTCAGCATGACACAATCTAGCCTTTGACCAAAGCTTGCTGGAAATGTCCGAAAGCTCATACAATTGATTTGTTAATTTCCAGAAGTCTTAAGCTTTATTTATACAGGATTTTATTTATCCTAAGACATTGTATTTGGATCATATCATCTCTGAACCTACAACAATCAGTTTACTGAATTATTTGATAATATGCCCTCATATTTGTCAGAGTGCAGCTACAAAGAAATTTTTAATTTAAAAGGTCTTTTCAAAACTACTCAAGTACTTTGCCTATTTTAGTGTTCAAAATGTTTTATATAAGTATTTCCAAAAAAATGGCTGATAAAATTTGCTGCTGACAAAAACTGCCTGTTCCAGAGGGATGTTTATCTTTCCTTTAATTCTTCTATAGCCTGAAACTCCCTTCTCTCTTATTTTACCTTGGCTTTCAGGGGAAATTCAAAATTGAAGTAGGAAACAACTACAAATTACTATTTATTTTCCAATTTAAGTTGTCATCTGATAGTTAAATAAAATATTTATTTGTATTTTAACTGCTCATGTATATGGTTCTGTCTCAGATTTTGGATACAGAAGAAAAAATAAATCAAAAGGAAAACAAAGAGGCAAAAAAGGTAAAATAGTAAAATTTAAAAGGGAAATAAACATCAGTACATCACTACAAATAAACATTATTATATTACTGTGAAATTTATAATCACTAAACATCTGTTATTCACGATCTTAAATCAGTTGACTTTTTTGCTGATGTTATTTTCTGCATTCACAAACTGATTTCGTGAATAAAACCATTATTTTATAATATGTTTATTAATATAACACTATTTTAACAGGTTTATTGAGCTAAAGTTGACAATATAATAGTAATTATACATTCACATGCAGTTATAAGAAATAACACAAAGAAACCCTTTGTAAATTTTACCCATAGTAATAACTTATAAAACCATAGCACAATACCACAAACTCATGATGTTGACATTTTAAAATCCATTGACCTATTTCAGATTCCCCATTTTATCTGTCCTCACTTATCCACATGTGTGTTTAATTCTATATAATTTTATCACGTGTAGGTTACCATATCCACCAATAAAGACCTAAAACAATGCCATATTCCCAAGGATCCCTCTTGTTCCTTATAACCAACCCATGTCTCTCTCAATCTTGTATCTACTGAAACCCATAAAAACCACTAATCTATTAAACTGTTCTCCACTTATATAATTTTGTCATTTTAAAAATGTTATATAAATAAAATCACATGTTACCTTTTTGAATTGGCTTCTTTTCAGTCAGAAGAATACCCCGAAGTTTCAAGTTGGTCATGCATCCATCAATCACGTGTTCCTCTTCACTGCTGTGGATATATAGAATTCGGTTAGCCATTCACCTATTAAAAGTCATCTCTGTTGTTTCCATTTAGAATAATACGAATAAGCTGCTATGGGCATTTGGGTACAGGTTTTTGTGTGAACGTAAGTTTTCATTTGTCCGGGATAAATGCCAAGAGTAAAAGTGTTAGGTCATATGGTAATTTCATGTTAAGTTTTATAAGAAATTGTAAAACTGTTTTCCAAAGCGGCTTATACATTTTCACCAGCAATGTATGGGTGATCCAGTTTTTCTATATCCTCTGCAGCATTTTTTCCTTTTAATTTTAGCCATTTGATAGTTTTGCTGTGATAGCTCATTGTGGCTTTAATTCACATTTCCTTATTGCCTGTTGATGTTGAATGTATATTTATAAACTGTATAAACTCTGGAAAATATATAAACTGTTGCCAGGAATATAACCTCTCTGGCAAAATGTGTGTTCAAGTCATTTTCCTATTTTCTTATCTGTAGGTTTATGTAGTTTTCTGAATTTAAGAAGTTTTCAGCCATTATGTTTTCAAATACTCTTCTGTCCCCACTTTCACTTCTTTTTCTGAAACTCTGGTCAAACATTGTATATTTTGTTAATGTTCCATACATCCTACAGTCTTTTTTCATTTTTTTAAAATGTATTATTTGTCAAATTGGATTAATTTTACTGATGTTTCTTTAAATTCACTGCTTCTATTCTCTATCATCTTGATGCCACTAGTGAGCCTATTCAACAACATATATTCTTTAAAATTTTAGTTTTATTTTGCTCTTCTTTCATTTGGTTCTTTTTCATAAATTTTCTTTCTTTGCTGAAATTATCTATATTTGTTTCAAGAGTATTTGTGATTTCTTGTTGAGACATATTTATGATCATTTTTTCAAAGATCCCTGTCAGATCCCTATATTCACTTCAGTTTTCTTCTTCCCTGCCAACTTGTGGCTACACTTACAATAATGTGATTTTTTTTTTTTTTTAAGCCAGGAGTTTGAGTTGTTTTCAGGAGCAGTGTCAGTCCACTGTCTGCATAAAATAGATAAAATGCATAAAATACTGCCCTACAAATTCTTATCATATTATTGGCCTTCTCAAAAAGACTCTAAACCTTTTTTTTCCCGCTTTTATCACCCCTTACACACACACCTCCACACAAATCATTGTTTTCTTCTTATGAGAACAAAATTTTAATGTTACAAGTATTCCTCAGTAGCTCAATGCAATTCACCTTGAAAAGCCTTCTGGTGACTTCATTACTTACTATCTATGTAACCTTGTACAAGTCTTTAACCTCCTGCTGCCTCAGTTACTTCTTCAGTTAAATGAGGGTAATAATAGTGCCTATCCAATGGTTAGGCAAGATAAACAAGATAAACAATTTCAATATGTCAAACATGTTCCAGACACTGCTTTAGCCACTGGGCCTTCAGCAGTGAAATAAACAGACAAAATAAATTATTGGCATTTTGGAGATTCCAGTCTAGTTGGGAAAATAATGAATATCCAAACACTGTTAACAAACAAACAAATGTCAAGGCTCAAGACACAAGAAAAGTAGTAAGTGGATGAGTGAGGCCTGTGAGAATGCTAATCGCCTTCATTTTGGAGGAGTGTACTGAAGTACATACTGAGTGACAGGATTACCCTCACAAGTCCTTTAAGACCTTTATCTTGCAGATGTCTTTCCCCACTTCTGCACTTTTATGTTTAATTAAAAGTAAAGGATAGCCAATATTTATTGAGTGCTACTGTATAATAAGTACAGTACTCTAATTTACACATGTGTAATCTTATTTCATTTGTATAACACTATGAAATAGTCTTTAAAGCAAATTTCACTTCTGTAAAAGTTTCCCCAATAATCCCAGGCTGATTTAAAATTTTCTTCTTTCCTCTATTCTGAATATTAATCTAAGCTTACATAGGTTTTATACAATTTATATACATGAGCTATGATAAATAAAAAATGATGTAGTCAGTGTGAGGATGATAACGTTGAGAGGATTCATGCCATTATTCCTACCTGAACAATTCCCTATATTATATTATATAGTAATACATATATTATGCTATATTAGTATATTATACTATATTATATTGTAATATATAACTGAAATACATAAATGTTTTTATTCCATGAAATAAAGATCACATGTAAGTATTTGTGTTATTTCTTAACTAAAATGCAAATTGATACTCAGTGGTATTTCTAATATTAATAAATGTATAGTGATTTTTTTATGCTAGAGAATAGAAGTAACTCCAAAGTTTCACTTAAATTTGGACTGAATTTTAACTTTTAAATTCAGAACCTATCTAAAACCCTATAAATTAGAATTGGTACTTTTCTAAGTTAGCAACACCATCATCCATAAAACAAAGGGCAAAAACATTCAGCTAAGCATTATGCAAGTTCAGAAATGTTTTAACTGCAAAAAGAAAGTCCATTTAAATGGCACCCAACCCTAATTAAAAAGGCTTTAAAATGATGTAACTTAAAGTGAGAAAGAATTTATACAATTCAGTATCAAAAACAGAAAATAACAAAGGGTCCCTAACATAAAGTCGAAGAAAATATAACCTAAATTATCATAAATATAATACTAAACTTGAGCTAAATTATTTTTTTCCAGTTTTAAGGCTAATTAGGAAAGTTTCTAAAGGTGAGAACAAAGTAACATTATCTTTTAATGACTTTAAGTATAGTTAAAAGAGAAAAATTCAATGAATAAAAAAAGTATGCAATAAAAATATAGTGCAAATATACTAAAGGAAAGTGAAATTCTGCTCTAACTTTGTTATTCCTTTATATATTAGATATATTAAAAACAGTAAAATATTTGAAAATAACTTGTCCATAAATATGGGAATATGAACTTGTTGTCACCTAAAAAAATACAGAAAAGAAAAGACATAAAAAATATTCATACTAAATATTTATTTTCCATAGGTTATGTGCCAGGAACCATGCCATGTAATGATAGCATGGTAAAGATGACTCTTTTGATTATTCATTGCATGATATGTAAAGTAAAACTACTTTAAAGAAGGAAATTAGTCAGAATAGTAGTGAGTATATGATTTGAAGAAGATGCATATAATGCTATGAAGGCTTATAATCGGGGGATACACACTGCACTTTGTGAGAAATTGGAAATGAATCCAGATGTTATTCTCTGAATAAGTGATGTTTGAGTTGAATTGAAAGGATTAAAAAAAAAATTAACAACGACCAGCACAGTTTATTTCAGAGACTAAAAACACACTTTGAACCATTATGTTTTTTCTGAAAAAATCTTCACCACTGGACTGTAATGCTTTTTTTAATATGTGGAGAGCTTCAATAGGTGTTTCCTACCCTTTTATGCAAGTGAAGCCACAGAACCATCACTTTAGGGAGTCCTATGCACGCAGAATTGTTGTTGAGACGGGGGAGATATGGTAAAGAAGAGGAAGAAAGAAGAGGGAAATTATTCTTCCGTCTCCAATTTTAACAAAGACTACCTTTTTAAGAAATGACAATTCATTAATGTCAAAATATTTTCATGATCTGGAACTAGTATCCAAAAAAGTTTCTGTCTGTTATACAACAGACACTTTATAACAGTATTGTGAATTCAAGTATTAGATTAGGGAATGTGGATGATATACACACTGAACAGTCTTTTAATCTCTTTTCAACAATTAAACACAAGATGGATCAGTGGATACACAAATCACATTTCACAAATTAAAATAAAACATTTGGTAATTTACTTTTTCTTTACTTATAATTTGTTTTAAAAAAGATCAGAATGCAACTCCCAATTTATCTTTAAAGGTCATATTTTCTGGGGGCAACTGGGTGGCTCTGTCAGTTGAGTGTCTGACTCTTGATATCAGCTCAGGTCATGATCTCAAGGTCATGGAATCAAGCCCTACATGGGTTCCACGGTCAGCGGGGAGCCTGCTTGGAATTCTCTCCCCTCTAGATCTGCCCCTCCCCAACTTGCGAACCCGATTTATCTTCCTCTCTCAAAAATATAAGACATGAGTAGGGGCGCCTGGGTGGCGCAGTCGGTTAAGCGTCCGACTTCAGCCAGGTCACGATCTCGCGGTCCGTGAGTTCGAGCCCCGCGTCAGGCTCTTGGGCTGATGGCTCAGAGCCTGGAGACTGTTTCCGATTCTGTGTCTCCCTCTCTCTCTGCCCCTCCCCCGTTCATGCTCTGTCTCTCTCTGTCCCAAAAATAAATAAACGTTTAAAAAAAATATATATATATAAGACATGAGTAAAAAATAAAGGTCATATTTTCTGGATTAGAATCAGAGATAAATCAAATAACATTCTCAATTGATAAATGAATTAACAGATTTAAATGATGCTATTGTATTTATGGTTATCATACAAAAGTAGATAGATAGCTTTTATTATTTTTTCAATATATTATTTAATGATTACATTAGTACAACTATAAGATTTTTTAAAACTCCCCAATTATTATAGTGTATTTATATCAAAATTATAGGAAACATTTTATCACCAAATAAATTTAATATGTAACAGTATCTATCAAAATGTTTTTCAGTCTATTTGCCGAACAGAGCTTATAGCTGGATATGTAGACCGAAATTAGAATGATAAGTCAGACCCTACAACATTTCAATAGAAAGCTCTTCTAAATATCATTTATAAATTTAATAAATGTTATTTTTACTAAAGAGTTATCAGCAAAAAGACTATTCAAAACTATGACTATTGTCTCCAAGTAATGAATGAGTTGGCGTTAGCTTCCTGACTCAGTTATGTTTTTGTTTTCAGTTCACTGCTATATCTATCTGAATTGAAAATAATGTGACAGGAGTTATACTGCCAACTAAAATACCTTATTTTTTTTCTTTTCAAAGCATTTTGTTACAAATTATACTCTTGTTTGCTACAAGGTCAATAAAAATTTGTAAAAAGCTCTGAAATTTTTAAGCAAAATAATGCCTTGAAGGAGCATTAGATGGTGAGATATTTGATGGATTATCAATAGTGTACAAGTCTTATATGATCTTTATTTATAGAGAACTGAGGTGGACATTAGGAGGTGATTATCTTAGCACAATTCTACAACTAGCCAGCTGCATAGTGGTAATTCCTATAGTCACTTTTTTCCTTATTTTATACCTAATATAAAAACAAACAAAAATAAAACCACATAAACTTGCCCTCTCCCCACAAACACACCGATACAGCAATAATTCACAAATTCCCCTTGTGAAAAATCAGAAATTAATTGAAACACACCTGCACCCTAGGATGATGTGAAATCAGACTCACCAAAGTCAGGAGGGAGTCAGAGACCTGGCTGTCACTGCAATGCCACACCCAATCAGGAAAAGACTCGGACATCCTAGCTTTACCAGGGAACAGAAGAGGTTGATTCATATCCAGTGTCTCAGTTTTCTAATAGAGTTTCCCAGAGGGCCATCTTCTGTCTTGCCAGTCTTCAAAGCTGTGAAGCATCTAGCAAAGTCTAGTAACCCAGGGAAGAATACAGGTGATAACTCTGGCTGGTAAACACCATTGATCTTATCCTCGGCTCAGCGCAGAGCAAGCAGATGACCCAGCTCTCAGCACTGTGATTCCTTCATATCAAATTGGCAAAGAACATTATCATTATATTTATTTAGTGTGATCTATATTGATAATATTCTACAGAGATTATATGGAATTCTAGAGACTTCTATAGAAAATATGTAGGAAACTTACTAAAATTAATTTGGCAAACTACACACCAAGGAAACTAGCATCTACATGTACAAGAATCTCCAAGAAATGTGTTCAAAAGGTACAGACATTCAATTACAAGATAAATAAGTACTAGGGATGTAATGTACAGCAAGATGATTATAGTTGACATTGCTGTGTGATACATATACAAGTTTTTAAGATAGTAAATCTTGAGTTCTCTTCACAAGATTTTTTTTGCTTCGTCATTATATTTATATGAGATATGGATGGTAACTATACTTATTGCAGTAATAATTTCATATATATGTGTATATATATATATATATGTATATATATATATATATATATATATATATATATGAAGTCAATCATTATGCTATGTATATACCTTCAAATTATATTGTGATTAGGGGCACCTAGGTGGCTCAGTTGGTTAAGCATCTGACCAGCTCAGGTCATGATCTAGCAGTCTGTGGGTTCTAGTTCCACATCAGGCTCCGTGCTGACAGCTCAGAGCCTGGAACTTGCTTCGGATTCTGTGTCTCCCTCTCTCTCTGCCCCTCCTCCACTCATGCTCTGTCTCTGTCTCTCAAAAAAAATAAACGTTAAAAAAATATACAGTGATGTATGTCAATTATATCTCAATACAACTGGGGGGAAACCTCTAAAAGTGAAGATCTGCAGTTTTAATTTACATTTTATGAAGATATTTTGTTTTGAAAAAATCAGCTTAGTATTTCTATATTTAAACCATGAAGTCCTTATTAAGAACTAGAGGTTTTGTTTGTGCTGAGGAGTCAAATGTGGAAATCAGTTACATTTGGGATAGAGACACCAACTGACTAGAGAGGAAAAACACAGTCCTAAAAGCACACACTTTACAGGTAATGTGGTGTATGCCATAAGAGATGCATTTAGCACAAAAGCCCAGATAAGATGGCATGAATTCTGTCTTGAGCAGAACAAGCAGCTAGGTAAGTCCCATCTAAAAAAGTGGTATTTGAGGTAATATGCCATACATGTTATTTTTTAGAAAGGGAAATTCTTTTCATAAAGGAACAATCCTGTTTGCTGGTCTAGGCCATTCTTTCAAAATTATTCTCATTAGCATGAAAATACCAAATATAATTTATATTTCATGTAAAATATATTTAGAAATAGATGCTGGCCTCCAGATTTGTGTACCCTCTGGCCCAGATGACACTTGGAATTCAGAAGTTTTCATCTTAGAAAAGATAATATGAATATACAGTAACATTCTACTTGTGCACCACTAGCTCCCCGTCATATGTATGAAGTCTGGGGCAACACCCTGCACTCAAACATATTGATTTTTCTGTGCCAAAAAGTATGGACATTCACAATGAGTAGGTATATAAAAACTCTGAACACCTTCACATCAGTTCAGTTTATGTTTTGCGACCAATGTGCATGCCACAAATTTAAGGAAAAAAAATATTTCTGAGATGTTCAGACTTTGTAAATGATAATAAGGGATTGCAAATGCGTAAATGATTGGAAGGTTTAAAGTGAGTAAGTTTTGACTCAGTGTCAAAGGAATGAATAAAAGGCTTTTCATCCATGAATAAAGTGAGAATGGTTGTTGTATTTTATATGGTGGAGTTTTCTCTTTTGTAGGAGGCCAACACTTTTATTGGTACATAGGTATCAATTGTACTTAGAGACATGTACACTTGAGCCAAAAATGGTAACAGACATAAAACCCAGCTACTGCAGGCAAAGGCTCACTTAAACACATCTTTAAATACTTTAGTTTAAATACTAAAGAAATAAAGAAATGGCCATGACTTTACTATGACTTTTAGAAATGGTGTGTTCACTATGAAGCTGAGGACAAGAAGTCATGTTTGAGAAATCACGGTCTAAAGATATTAAAAATGCAACTAGCTCTATCAATGAACTCATCATTGGAGGTAAAGATAACCAATTTAAGTTCCTGAATAATTTTGAAAATACTCATTAGGTAGGATCAACATATCATTGATTTTAAAAAATCAAAGAGACCCTTCTTTAAGTTTACTATCTAAAATAATCTCAAATCCAAAACAATGTATGAAATGCATAGGAGAATAAATTCTTTGTTACTATTCAAAAGTTCTGAAATGTAGGAGTTCCTATTTATATTTTTAAAAAGAAGTGTTTAAATTTTAATCAGGCTTACCTATACAAAGTCGTATATGTAGGTATAATTAACACTGGTGCAGAGATGAGAACTGTCACTTATTTATAGAGATTGTACTCAAAGTCGAAACCAATACCACAGAATCAGAGAAAGAAAGCTAGAATTAACAGAAAATCTTTTTTAAGTTTATTTATTTTGAGAGAGAGAGGGTGGGGGGAGGCGGACAGAAAGAGTGAGAGAGAGAACCCCAAGCAGTCTCCACACTGTCAGCACAGAGCTGGACACAGGGTCCAATTCCACGAACCTTGAGATCATGACCTGAGCCAAAAGCAAGAGTCAGTGCTCAACCGACTGAGCCACCCAGGCATCCCTAGCAGAAAATCTCCATTTAATCTTATTAGCAATGATTCCAGAGACAAACCATCAAATACTAGGGGAAGGAAGTTTAGTTACCTGATTACTTATGACATCATTAGAGAGCTTTTTCTAAATAAAAATATTTTCTAAAAGAAAATCTTTGGGGCTTTCTGAAATTAATATAGATGAATCAGATGATTATGAGTTTTAATCATAGCTTCTCCACCTTCTAGTTATGTAATTTTTATCATGTATTTAACATCTCTGACCTCAGTTTCCTCAGCTGATCTAAGCAGAATAGTCTTCTCAGAATTTCCTTTCTGTGAATTGAGCAAATCTGTAATTCTAGCATAGGATCTTCTTTTTTTTAAGTTTATTTATTTATCTTGAGAGAGAGAGAGAGAGAGAGAGAGAGAGGGAGGGAGGGAGAGAGGGAAAGAGAGAGAGAGAGAGAGAAAGAGAGAGTGAGCATACGCACACAAATGGGGTAGGGTCAGACAGAGAGAGAGAGAGAGAGAGAGAACGAACCCCAAGCAGGCTCCACGCTGTCAGCACTGAGCCTAACTCAGGGCTTGATCTTATGAACCACGAGATCATGACTTGAACAAAATCAAGGGTCAGATGTTTGACTGAGCCACCCCAGAACACCTAGCACAGGATCTTTGTTATAAGTAAATATAAACATAAACAATATAACACTGGTCACAGAACACAGTAAGCTCTACATAAATGATATCTGTTATGTATTAATTTTATCTAGAATTAGTAACTACAATTATTTTCATATGTCAAATTTCAGTATGTATTAAGGTTTGACAGTTCTCATAATTCCCCTAATATTCTCTCAGATCACTAGCTGACTTCTATTCTAATTTTTCCCTGGGATGGAAGACACTACAGTATGCAATTAAAACTAACATAGAACCTTTGTGTTTTCCTGGATGTGATATCCACCAATTCTCCCACAGGCAAACTTTTCTAGAAATAGTAATTTTCTAATTTTATGATCATGACACACAGTAAAAGGTTTCTTTTTATAGCACATGAGAGTACTATTCCCCAACATACAATACTCTTCCCCAACACAAAACCTTATGTAAATAAAACAAAATGTTCTTTCAAACATATACACTCTCAAAACTATTATTCTATTCCACCTTAAGAAATATTTTTTTTTAATTTTTTTTCAACGTTTATTTATTTTTGGGACAGAGAGAGAGACAGAGGATGAATGGGCGAGGGGCAGAGAGAGAGGGAGACACAGAATCGGAAACAGGCTCCAGGCTCTGAGCCATCAGCCCAGAGCCTGACGCGGGGCTCGAACTCACGGACCGCGAGATCGTGACCTGGCTGAAGTCGGACGTCCAACCGACTGCGCCACCCAGGCGCCCCAGAAATATTTTGATTAATGTGTTCTACTGAAAGTTTAAAAACCCACTGCCTTAAGGAAAATAGATACAAAAACACTCAAACAAGAAATTGTTACACTGAATTTTAGTAGTAATAAGCAGAAATTCATGTTACTTTTGTATTATTGTCAAATTTGCTAGATATACTGTTTACTACAATGTGTATCAGTTTTATTATTTTAAAATAAAAGCTGTAATATCTTCCACTTAATAAAACTTGTAAAACACCAATCATATTGGATGGGTGCTTATTGAGTACAGAGTATATGTAAAATGACATAAATGAACTGATTAAGAATGACATGGACCTAATTTAAGCATTGTTCTTTCCTATTTAATACTAAATTAAAGAAATAAACTTTGAGAACAATATTCTATCATATTAGACTTTTTATATAGGCAACAGTAATTATATTTGTTCATTATTTATCAGATAATTTCCTGAAACTAACATCTTGCTTCAGGAAGTTATCTACACTGAAGTTATGAAATTATTAATGGGGGAGTAAAACATGTCAGCTGTGATTCTCTTCTCCTAAGACAGAATTACTCTTCCTAGTCTCATGCCCAGTCAAACAGCATACCATCAGGTGGTGTATAGCTTCTGACATTTGTTGAAAATTTGCTATATATAAAATATGACTGAAGCTTCAAATAACAGAATGCATTATGCCTCTTCTTCCTCAAACTACCTAGTAATTTTTCTGCAATGTGTCACACTGACAATTTAAAATAACCAGCCAGTTGTAAAAAAAAATGTTATGGAAACAGATATAGATTATATACTTTAAGACTATTTAAACAAAGATATCAAAATGCAAGCAAAAGCATTTTTGGTATTTTTTGAAGCACAGGCAGGCCTCTAATGATTTGCTCAAGGTCACATCATGGACCACTGAAAAATTTAAGTTTGATATTGAGTATATCTGCCACATTGTCTTAGGATCCAAAAATTCCACCTTATTAAGAGAACTACTTCTCAGAGAAAATATGGTTTTAATATGTACGGTAAAGCTAAAAGAAATTGTCCTTTTTTTCAGTCTTATTTGAAGTGTATCAATTCTTTGTTCTATTTTATAACTGTATGTAATATGCATCATTTATTTTTTAATTCAAACACTTATGAGACATTTACATTAAGCAGACGATGCCAAAAACAATGTCCATTTCTTTGAAAATTCTTTGTCTCTAATAAAATATGACCAGATATACTTTCATATAATTTAGCTTAATGTCAGCTGTTTCTATTTCCTATAGGATTTACGTAAAGTACAGGTTTGTGGAGTTAACCTCAATAATCTAACCGGGTGAAGTTATTTTCATTTTATTTATCTCCATTTAGTAAGATGAACCACAGCAGGGCTCAATTATTTTTATGTCTCTTCAAATCAAAAACATTAAATGATATAAATATATGGGCTGAAACATTCTGAGTCACTGGAAAGCAAAACTGCTTAAGACACATAAAAACTGTGCACCCCATGACTCTAACAAAATGATGAGTATGTTTTTGATGCATGCATGCGTCATATGCACAATATAAATATTAAATCACTTACCATCATTCTTAATTTAGAATTGCCTATTAATCCATGAAGTTCAACTGTCTCTGAAGACCTAAAACTTTCAATATTTGAGTAAGTCTCTGACTTAAATTGTCTGCTTCAGTAATTTCATTATGTTAGGTGTCTCCACATTCGCATAATTCACAGAAAAATACTTGAAGTAGGAAGCTGTTTTGTCTTCAGTATTCAGAAGATTAAGTAAAGATGGTTAGATCAATGGAGATGATCTAAGGAAAATATAAAAGACTTTCTGTATTTCACAGCATCCTTTAAAAAAAAAAAATCTAAATTTCCAAAATTGCTAAACTCAGCATTTGAAAAGAAGATGGATTCATTCTAGCCACAAAGAGGAGATACAAGAACCAGTGAACTGTGTAAACCAAGTAAAACCCTGTCTAAAACTCCACGAACAGATTTTTTCACCTGTTCTTACAGTGAAGCTTACCAGGGTACAGTGGGCATCTAGCCAGAAGCAGAGAGGCAGCAAGAAAAGAGAAATGCAAGAGGAGAAAAAGTAATTCACTAAAACAAATTTACTGGAAACTTTTGGGCAGCTGCCAACCAGGATAAAAGCAAAGCAGAAAAACAAATTATATCAACATACCTTTACCAATGGAAAACAGAGGTATGAAAAAGGTAATAATAACCTTCTCCAAAAGGGTATTAGAAGTCCATATTTTTGAATAAAGATTGGCAGTCTCCAAAGGAAAACACAGTTGTGATGTTTTAACATATCTTAAGATGTTACTTAAAACCTGAACTATATTTACCCATAAACATTATATAACAGATGACAATTAGATTATAATGCCTAACGCACGTTCCATCAGCAATAGTGCATGCAATGGCTATAACTGTCCAATGGTACAGTTGTCTCTATGTGAAATGACATATCTAGGAGAAAGTGTGTTCCCATCTGGAGAGACCAAGATCCTGTTTTCTATTGCTACGGGGTATAAGGAGGATTTCTGCTAGTAGGGGAAATTTTCTATGAAGAGTGTCTTCAGGACATGAATCTGTTTCCTACAAGGTAGGCTCTGAGAACAGAGGAGCAGATATTGGGCACTGTTAGTGGTTACCATGGGGTGACCTGAGGACTTAACGTTGAGGAGTATGAACAAGATCTTCAGAAACAGCTTTAGATAACTGACATTTTTATCTTTCTTTCTTTTTTTTTTTTTTTTTTTTCTTTTGGAAGGGGGATGCTTTGATATTTTTTTTCTGCCTGCTTTATTTTTTACATTTTCATTACCTCTCTCCTAAAACTATAGTATGCTTTTCTTCAAAAGAAAATTATACAGCACATAGCATTCCTTCCTTCCTTGTACCCTGTCAGGTACACAGATATCTCTACATTTATTTATTGCTTATAAAAGGAGGTAAATAGGTAAATAGTAAATTTATCTTACTAGACACTCCTCTTTTTTAAATTAGAAGTTTTAATAAATATAACTTTGGAATAAGTATTACATGAATGATTATATTGCATTAACAGAATATTGCATATACAGAATTTACTATGTTTACATGTTCACAGGAATATTCAAAACAAAAATATCCAAAGTAGGGGAAACTAACAGAAAATAAAAGTTATTTTAGATTTTATTAGATTTGTTTTTACAGGTCCATTTTAGTATTGACTCTCAGTCTCTGGGGATAATATTCTCTTCCTGGTATGGGGAGGGTACATTTTCCATTGGGAATTTTATGATTTGCTTTTAGGTAGAAAGTAAAGCAAAGAGCTTTTCTGCCATCTGCTATTTTCCAAGGACCTTCACTTCAGAATAGTCAGTATGCCTGGAATCAATTAAATGTTTATGTTTCCCCCAAATTCATATGTTGAAATCCTGACCCCCCAATATGATAGTGTTATGAGGTGGGGGCCTTTGAGAGGTAATTAGCTTATGACAAAGGAACTCCCATAAGTAATATTAGTGCCCTTATAAAAGACACCCAAGAGAGCTCTCCAGACCTCCTTCTGTCAATGGAGTATACAATAAGAATCCAGCAGTCTGTATCCTGGAACAAATCTGTCACCAGAAGTGATCACACTGTCACTCTGATTTCAGACTTCTAGCCTCCAGAACCATTAACATTTCTGTTTATAAGCCACCTTAATCTATGACACTTTGTTATAGCAGCTCTAACTGGCTAAGACAGAAATTTGTATCCAGAAGCAAGATGCTGCTTTAATAGATACCTAAAAATAATATGGCTTTGGAATTGAGTAGTTGGTAGAACTCAAAACAACAGGGAGTCTTCTAGCAAGACAGTCTTATGTAACAGTGTAATCATGGGAGGGATTTCCCAGGTCTTTTGTCTTATTCTATTGTTTAGAAGCAAGTCACTGGTCTCTTCCACACATAAAGGGAGAGGATTGATTATAAAAGGATAGGATCCCCACCTAGGAGATGGGGACCTTAGGGGGTCACCTTAAAGTCTGTTTCACCCTTGTCTTTTCAGGTTTTCAGATCAGGATAATGCTGGCCTCATGGAATAAGATGAAAACTGCTCCTTGAACAATTCTTTTTATTAGCATTCTTATTTTACAAGAGAGACAGTGGGGGAAAGGGGCAAAGGAGGAGACAGAGAGAGATACAGAGAGAGGGAGAGAGAGAATCCCAAGCAGGATCCACACTCAGGGTGGAGCCCAACTCAGGGGTCCTCCCACGACCCTGGGATCATTACCTGAGTCAAAATCATGAGTCAAATGCTCAACCAACTGAGCCACCCAGGCACCCTCCACCTTTTTGCTAGAGAGAGACAGTTCAAGCATTTTTGTAAAATTGTCATAAATCTTTTGTAGATATTTGGAAGAATTCACCAGTGATGGCATCTGGGCATGAGGTTTTGTTTGTTAGGAGATTCTTTGTAATAACAAATTCACTTTCCATAATGAATATTAAAACTTAGGTTATCTATTTCTTATTGAGTAAACTTAAATAGCAGATGTGTTTTAAGAAATTTTTCCACTTCACAAAATTTGTTTTATTATAATATAATTTTAATATCTGTAGTATGTGTAGTAATGTACCCTCACTCATTTCTGACGTTGGTAATTTGTATTGCCTCTTTAATTTTCCTGATTAGAATGACTAGAACTTTAAATATTTCACTCATCTCAAAGAAACAATTTTTGGTTTCATTGTTTCTTGGTATAAATTTTGTTTTCAATTTCATTGTTTTTTGTGTTTCTCTTTCTTATTTCTTTTCTTGGTCTTACTTTGAGTTTAATTAAACCTATGATTATAATAAAATGATTGTTTCTATTCCTAGCAATATTCTCGCTAAAACCTTTCTTATCAGATATTCAGAAGACCTGTGTTATTTGGTTAGAATTAACATTATCTATTTTCTCCCATTCCATAACTTTTAATCTATTTGTGATTTTATATTCAAAGTGTGACATCTGCCTTTAACTGAAAAGTTTAGAAAATTTTATATTAATAAGGCTGGTTTAAATTTTCCTGTCTCTGTTTTTATTTACTTTATCTTTTATTTGATCTCATTTTCCTCCTTTACATATTAGATTATTTATATATAATTTATCTTTCTTATTTTTAGTGATTAAGTTATAAGGATTAAGTTTAAGATTAAGGATACATCTTTAACTTAACACAAGTAATCAATCTCATACCACTTAACTTACACTGCATTCTGCAATAGTATGGGACTATACCTTTTCATCACATACTTCCCTCTTCTCTCTCCTAATCTCTCAGCTTTTGTTCTACTTATAACTATGTAATAAGCCCCACAATACATTATTATTTTTTATTTAAACAATCAATTATCATTCATAATGATGCAAAGAAATAATGAAAAAATATATTTACCCATACTTTTAACTTTATCTACCATCCATTTTGGAAAGATATTTTTTCTGGATATAGAATTCTACATTAACTCTCTACCAACATCCATCTCTCATTTCATACTTTAACTGTGTTGTCACTTTTCTTACTTGCAGTATTTTAATGAAAACCTGCTGTAATTTATTTTTTCCTCTGTATACAACATAACTGTTTTTTTAGTATTTTCTCTTTTTCAGTTTTTATTTTTAATCTTAATTGTGATGGAATTTAGTGTAGATTTCTTCATGTTTAGTTTGCATTTAGTATGTTTATTAGGTCTAAAGATTTTGTTTTCATCACATTTGAAAGCAAACCAATCTCTACATCCAGTATAATATTAGTGTCAGATATACAATTTAGTAATCCAACACTTCCATACAATACCCAGTCCTCATCACAATAAATGTACTCTTTAATCCTCATTACCTATTTAACCCATGCCTCCACCCACTTCCATTCTGGTAACCATCAGTTTGTTCTCTATAGTTAAGAGTCTGTTTCTTGTTTTGCCTCTCTCTTTTCCCCCTATGATAATGTTTGTTTCTCAAATTCCACATATGAGTGAAATCCTATGGTATTTGTATTTCTGACTGACAAGTTTTGCTTAGCATAATACTCTCTAGCTCCATTCACATTGTTGAAAATGGCAAGACTTCATTATTTTTGATGGCTGAGTAATATTTCACCACACACACACACACACACACACATGCATACCACATCTTCTTCATCAATTCATCTGTCAATGAATATTTGGGCTTTTTCCATAGTTTGGCTATTGTAGATAATGCTGCTATAAGTATCAGGGTGCATGTATCCCTTTGAAATAGTATTTTTGTATTCCTTGGGTAAAGACATAGTAGCTAAATCATAGGGTAGTTCTATTTTTAGTTTTTTGAGAAATCTCCATACTCTTTTCTAGAGTGGCTACACCATTTGCATTCTGGCCAACAGTGCAGCAGCGTTCCCCTTTCTTCACATCCTTGCCAGTTGTTTTCTGTGTTGCCATTCTGACAGGTGTGGTATAATACCTCATTGTAGTTTTGACTGCATTTCCCTGACGATGAGTGATGTTGAGCATCTTTTCATATGTCTGTTGGCCATAAGTATGCCTTCTTTATTCATGTATTCTGATAATTTTTAAAAATATTTTTAAATGTTTTTATGTATTTTTGAGACAGAGAGAGTCAGAGCATGAACGGGGGAGGGTCAGAGAGAGGGTGACACAGAATCCGAAGCAGGCTCCAGGCTCTAAGCTGTCAGCACAGAGCCTGATTCAGGGCTCGAACACATGAACTGTGAGATCATGACTTGAGCCAAAGTCGGATGCTTGACCGACTGAGCTACCCAGGCGCCCCATTCTGCTCATTTTTTAATTGGATTATTCATGTTTTGTGTGTTGAGTTTTATGATTTCTTTATACATTTTAGATACTAACCCTTTATCATCATGTCATTTGCAAATATCTTCTCCCATTTAGTAGGTTGCCATTAAGTTTGTTGGTTGTATCTTTCACTGTGCAGAAGATTTTTATGTTGATGAATTCCAACAGTTTATTTGTGCTTTGGTTTCCCTCAGGAGACATATCTAGTAAGAAGTTGCTACAGCCGAAGCCAAAGAGGCTACTGCCTGTGTTCTCCTCTAGAATTTTAAAGGCTTCCTCTTGGACATTTTGGATCTCATATTTAGGTCTTTCATCTATTTTGAATTTATTTTTGTATAAGGTATAAATTAACTAAGTTAACTTTTTTTTAAGTTTATTAATTTTGAGAGAGAGAGAGAGAGAGAGAGAGAGAGAGAGAGAGAGAGAGTCAGAGAAAAAAGGAGAGGGTGAATCCCATGCAGGTTTGGTGCTGCCAGCACTGAGCCAGATGTGGTGCTTGAACTCAAGGACCATGAGGTTATAACCTGAGCCAAAATGAAGAGTCAGCCACTTAACTGACTGAGCCACCTAGGTGCCCCTAATTAAATAAGATTTAATAATTTAATTATTTATTAGGAAAAATAAATGCATTTGTTATATTAAATTTACTTTTACTGATGAGAAAGTGCAGAATTAGAACTAATCCTGAATATTATAGAAAAATAAAAGTTGAATATAAGAAGTTTAATAAATTCTAATAAAAAAGCAAAAAAAGATTAAAAATACTACCAGTTTTTCAGTAATAAGGCAACAGAAGTTAAGAAACATCTCAAAGGAAAGAGAATGCTCTGAATGGGAGAAGGAAGAGAAAATGTTTGGGAACAGAAGATATATGGTATTTTGTTTTTGTTATAAATAGAGACCAATATATCATTGCAAAAAAAAAACTGAAAAGTATAGTTTACTGTTTTAAATAATTTTAGATTTTTAAAAAGTTTGTTATTGTGAGACAGTGAGAGCACAGCAGGACAGGGGCAGAGAGAGAGGGAGAGAGAATCCCAAGCAGGCTCCATGCCATTAGCACAGAGCCTGACTCAGGGCTCAATTCCACAAACCATGAGATCATGACCTGAGCCAAAATCAAGATTTGGATGCTTAACCTACTGAGCCACTAAGACACTGCTCATTTTAAGATACTTTTAAAAAGCAACAATATGTACTGAATTTTTTTTGTATTCCATGGTTTTGACAGGAAACAATTTCAAGTTTTATTGTATTTTTTATTCAGTAAATCAGATATGCTAAAAAAATCATTGTAATGATAAATTTTATTTCTTTTAGGTAAGAAAAACATTTTAGAACAAAAAAAAATTACCTCTAAATTGTTTTCTTTAAAAATATAATCAAATGCTATACTTTAAAAGGTTAAGTTTGATTAGAAAGGAATTCAATATTTTAAATATTGTTCTATAATACCACAACTTTAAAATTATGTAGATGATCTATTAATTCTCTATTTCCAATTTTTATCATGGTTATCATAGCATATGGACCTGGACTAAGAAGATAGTATATTCCTTCTACAATTCTGATAGAATATACAATAGAGAGATATTATAATTATATTTTTCTATAAGAAATGGCATGCAAAGTCTTAATATTTGTTTCATTATGTTTACATTTATTACTAAAAAGCCAAAATACCTTATTTTTCAGTTTCATATATATTGTGATTTGTGCAAGTAAAACTACTTCTGATAAAATTTTGCTACCAATTTATCTTGAAAAGAAGTTCTTGTCTAGTCACTCCCTTTTAATAACTTTGGCACCTTGATTTTTTTCATGCAAAATATTTTACATTCAACACATTGAAATAACTATTGATGCTTTTTTCCCTGCAAAGGAAGAATATTAATCCAAGGGCCTTTTTTTTTTTTTTTTTAAGCCAGAGAAAAGAACACTTAAAAATTATTGAATTTTGCTAGGTCTTAACTTCATAAACTTTATTATTTCATGGAATTAAAAATGATAGCACAGCATGCCCAGTGATATTCATTACAACAGCAGTTGCAGAGGGACGAAGAATATGTTAAAGCTGTTTTCTATCCTTTAGAATTTGAAATGGATAATGCATTTGACCCTCTCAACACAGTAGACTCTCTATCCCCAGAGAGCACTTTCACTGGCTTGTTAATCTCTGTCTAAGTAGTAACCTATGCACTAGTATAATAAAGATCAAGTTGGTTAAGTATCACTGGTCCTAGTTTGATGCATAAATACTTCTGGCAACAAAGATAAAACCAGAAAATACCCAGAGGTATCTAAGCAACTGCAGAGTGAAGATAAAATTATTCAACTTAGTGGAACTGTTGAATTTAAGTCCAATATAGAAATTTTATCAGTTTATCCTGAAATAAATTGAAAAATGTAGTACTTCAAATAATATATCGTAGAATATGAAGTATTTAACTTGCTGTTATAGGTGTAGCTGTCTGTAGACTTCTGTAATAATCACTGAAAAGAGAAAGTAAGTGATGAATCTTTCTGAGATATGACTGCAATTCTTCAAAAATACCTTGAAAGAAAGTCACTGCTTACGGTTATTTAGTGTTAACAAATATTTCCAGCTATCAAACTATTAACCATTGTGCACAGGTACACACTTAGGCCTACTGAAATATAGATGCCAATTTTCAGGTTTATTCCATGTGAAATACCCAGCTTAATAATGCTAAAATAATTATTATCAGAAAGTGAATTGTTTAATCTTAAACATTTTGGGGTACATAGGAATTAAGAAATCAGATATTTGATCATTAAAATTATTTCCTGACAGTTTAGTAATATATTTTTCCTTCACTTGAATTTAGTCAACCATATAAAACCACATTCCAACACAGATGTGTTTCTGCCAAGCCTACTTATAATAATGATTCAACTTTAGTGATTCATAATTCCTTTAAAAATGTATTATTTTTAGGGGCGCCTGGGTGGCGCAGTCGGTTAAGCGTCCGACTTCAGCCAGGTCACGATCTCGCGGTCCGGGAATTCGAGCCCCGCGTCCGGCTCTGGGCTGATGGCTCAGAGCCTGGAGCCTGTTTCCGATTCTGTGTCTCCCTCTCTCTCTGCCCCTCCCCCGTTCATGCTCTGTCTCTCTCTGTCCCCAAAAAACAAACAAACAAACAAAAAAAAACGTTGAAAAAAATGTATTATTTTTACACTAATAATATATATTAAGTACAGCATATTAAGTACAGATATAGGAAATAGATCTGGCAGTTCTTATCATCCCCATTTTATTGACAGGAATACAAAGAGCAGTAAGAGATAACTGAGATATTCTCAGGTTCCCAGAGCTATTTATTGCTATGAGAAAACCTAATAATCTCCTCATTGTGTTACACTCCCAGTTAAGAATAACTAACTGGAAATGATTAATTATTCATACAACAATACAAGCACAAGTGTGCTTTCCTAGGAGAAGCATATTTCTAAGGAAAAGCACATTTTTATCAAAGGGATGGCTGAAAATCTTAGTCACGCTAGTTTATATTCTTTAATGATTACATAAAGAATTTGAGATAGAATTACAGCCAACTTTTCATTTTGATTTAAAAAACATCATTTGGCAATTGAGCAGCCTATAAGCAAATTGTAGTTTATCCTCTCCTTTAGGTTGTACTAAATATACATTAAGTGAAGTCCGTGAATTCTGAAGAAATGTGCGTATACATTGTGATGAGTTTGGAATTGCTACAAAATTCAGAGGGCCCAACATTCTCCACAAGTTAATGAAAGAGGTAGGGGCCCCCTCTGCTCCACAAAGACATCTAAGATGCTCCCCCCCCCCTTTTTTTTTCTGTTTCTGTGTGCCATACTTGTAATCTTAGTGTCAATTTGCTTCCAATAGTGTATGCCTATGGCTCAGCCTGGAGAACTTCTCATGAGCCACTGGGACAACTAGCCCTTACCTACAAATGTATAAAGCTGAAAGTGCCTATGTGTTTCTACTTCAGAGTATTAAAGATGCTCTCGTGATTCCATGCAGGACAGCTTTTAAGCATAAAGTTCCTTTGCTGAAATCACCCTGAAATCAGACTTATCCTGACCTTTCACTTTCACCTGGCTTCTTCTCCATCCTTGGCAAACTGCACTTACTGTCTTGCCAGATTTTCATATGTCAGTTGCACATGAGTACCTATTTCAGGTTGTGATACCCAGCCAAAAACAGTAAAAAATTCACAACTATTCCAATATAGCTGTGGACCTAAGCATTGTCTCTAAACAAAGACATATTCTCCTGGGTAGTGCTCAGGATACTGTCAACTTTATCTTTTTGCTCCTCCACTGTCCTATGTGTCAAGGGTGACCTAATTAAAAAAAAAAAAAGTTAAAAAAAAAAGTTAGTTTTCTTCTGAAGTTAATAGATTTCACTGTTTATATTCAAGTTTTATTGGCCTGGCAGTCATTCTACACCAACTGAATTTAAAAGATTGCTTTTAACCAGAATATTCCTTTTGAATTATTTGGCTATGACATGGTAGAAACCTTTAAGAACAGAAATTAGGAGCATGGATATAATTTCATATAAAGAATCCTGATCAATACTTCATTTGAAGCATATTTTTTAATTATACCCAAAGGCTGACATTGATGATAATGAGATACTGTGCTAAATCATTTAAACTTTTAAAGAATTAAAAACATTTCATAGAAATTCTTTTTTTCTTGTTTTCTTTTTTTTCATTTCATAGAAATTCTTGAAAGAAACTATCAACTTTCTTGCAGATTCATTGCACTGAGGACTCTTGCTCATGCTTAGACCAGAATGACACTATATTGGTTTAATTAAAATAACTTATATTATTGGCCTAGTCATTTCTAGTAATTGCATACCGTTATTCATATTTTAACAGAAGAAGTAAAGGAAAACCAAAGGAAAAAAAAAGATTTCAGGTTGTTAAAAGTTACATGATAGTAAGTAACTCAATGAGGTCTTGAATATATGGATTTGATTTATAAATTCAAGGAGCTAAATTTCAAAAGAGATTATTTAAGCAAAAACCCAAGTAAAGCAGATAAAGGAAATTTGCCCATAATATCCAGATGAATGAGAGAAAATGTAAGAGTTACAGTCTGTTCCAACAATATAGATTTTACATATGCAACAGGTATGCTTCTTGATGGCGACCTCAAGTGTAACTTTATCATATATTTTAAAATGCTTATACTTAAAACACAAATTCAAGCCTTCCACCTTCAAGGTTGTGAAGAAATTAAACTACATTGTTACTAATGGCTTTTCAAACTCTCCTTCCTAGAGGCTTTCAAAGCCCCAGGGTCATATTTAAAGCAAACTTTAGGAGATTCATAAAGACTCATTTGCCCATTAGTGTTACACACAAGAGGTTCATTGTCTTAGCCTTTAGGATAAGAGTGGGTGGAGCAGCTCTGCTGTTCACATGCCACGGTAGGCAGACAGGGAGGTGCTGGTGAGACTTGAACATTAGTGTCCAAAATACAGCTTCTTGACTACATACACTTCTTTGCTCTCTTGGTATATCACCAACCAGTGAGTTGGTATATTACCAACGAGTGAGTTCCTCCACTGTTTTCTGGGCATAACAACTATATTAGTTTTCTAGGGCTGCCATAACAAAATACCACAAACCAGGTAGCTTAAAAAAAAAAACAGAAATTTAGGAACATCTGGATGGCTCAGTCGATTAAGGGTCCAACTCTTTTCAGCTAGGTCATGATCTCATGGTTCATGAGATTGAACCTTGCATCAGGCTCTGCGCTGACAGCACAGAGCCTGGATTCTTTCTCTCCCTCTCTCTGCCCATTCCGCTCATGTGCAAGTGATCTTGGCTCTGTGCACACATCCAGTCATTCTCTTTCAAGATATATAAATAAACTTTAAAAAAACCCAAACAAACAGGAATTTATTCTTTTGCAGACAGAGGCTAGAAATCTGAAATCAAGCTTTTGGCAGGGTTGGTTCCTTTTAAAGGCTCGGAATATGTTCCATTCCTCCTTTAGCTGCTGGTTATGGCTATCAATCTTTGGTGTTACTTGGCTTCTACATAAATCAATTCAATCTCTGTCTCCATCTTCACATGATGTTTTTCCTGTATGTCTCTTTCCTTCTTATAAAGACACCAATTATAGGTATTGCATTGTATTAGTATTGGGTTAGGGGCCACTCTAACGACCTTGTCTTAACTTGATTACATCTATAGAGCCCTTATTTTGAAAGAAGGTCACATTCACAGATACTAGAAGTTAGTACTTCAATATGTTTTTCTGGGAAACACAATTGAATCCGTAACAACCACCTTCAGACTTAATTTCCATCTGATTAAACTTCTCCCCATCTTCTTGTGCTGAAAGACCCTCCCACTACATTTCTTCTTCCCCTCAATGAATACTTGCATAATTGTTTGAACAAGCTCAGATTTTACACACACACACACACACACACACACACACACACACACACACACACCAGCAGATAAAAAGAGTAACTAATTAGATGTGTATAACAAGGATAAAAAATAAATTTTGAAATCTCCAAAAGAGAATATCTGATCATTAATATACAGAAAAACATGTTTGCATAAAATAAAAATAGCAACTTGCCATTTACTAGCACTGACCCCAACCTCAAGGGCAGGAATATAGATTATTAGTTATTTATAATCATAAAAAACACAGACTGATGAACAACTGAAAGCTGATGAAATATGATAAACTACTTATGAATAGTTACTAAATTAAATATTTCATTGAATTCTGTCTAAATCAAAGCTTTTCACTTGAAAATAAAGAAAAATGTTTTCTTTCTTTTCTTTCTTTCTCTGAGATGTGTCCAAGTATGTATATATTAAGTAAATCATTCACTTAGCAAATATTTATTGTGTACCAGTTATGTGACAGGGACTATTCTAAATGTCACAAATAGAGAATCATTAAAAAAACCAGACTGAATAATTTCCCCATGAAGCCTACATTATACTTGTTAATATTTAAATAAAAACTGTAAATGATATAAAATGATGTCAGAGATGAGCAAGGAAAAACAACAAGGTATACAGAATGTTCCAGGATTCAGAGAATTGGACATTTAAGGGAAAAGATAACATTTGAGCCAAGAGGTGAAGAGATATGAGGATGTGAGCTTTATAGATATGTGGAAGAAGTTTATGTATCTTGAAAATAAATGTTCCTGGAATGTTTAAGAATCACTGAAGAAGCCTACATTGATAGGGCAGAGTAAGTCAGAGAGTAAAGGATTTAAAATATGAGGTAAAAGAGTCCTCTTGGTCACTATAAGGATTATGCATTAATTATACTTTGCATGAGTTGGGAAGCCAACAGAGGTATGAGCACAGAAGGAAAGATTTCCATTTTACAGGGTTATTCTGCCTACTTTGGTGAGAATAAACTTTAGAAAGAGGAATGGAAATATTATAATCTGTTAGGAGGCTATCACAGTAATCGAGATAGAAGAGTAGAGGTATAACAGTAGAGGTGATAAGAGGGTTTATGGTCTAAATATAACTGAAGTATGAGATAAATTTGTGGAAATACTGGATTCATGACATGAGGAAAAGAGAATTTAAGGAAATTTTTAAGGTTCTTGGCTTAAGCAACTTAAAGGATATGGTTGACATTATATAGAATTAAAGGTTGTGAAAGGAACAGGCTTATGGGGGGAAACATATCGTACAGTTTTAAACATGTTAAGGTTGATATGCCAATTTTACTTCCAAATGAATGTGTCAAGCAGTTGGAAGTAAATGTGTAGCTCAAGAGGTCTGGGATATAGATATAAATATGCTAGTTGTCAGTGTGGACAGATAATTAAAATCATGATGCTAAAGGAGATAGTTATTCCAGAAATTGCATGTAGACAGCAAAGAAAAGTGTTTCAAGACCAAGTCCTTGCATCTTAAGGGATGGAATCTTAAAGAGACTAAAAAAACTGAGGAAAAATCTGCAAAAGATACTGAGAATTAACATCCAGTACTAAAGGATCAAAAACATATTGGTATTGATCTGGAAACCAAGTGAAGAAAGACCTTGAAACTGAAGGAAAAGTGTTATCAGAAGTGTCAAATGTTGGTTATAAATAATGAAAGACAAAATCTAAGAATTGTCCAATGGAATAAGCAATTTTTAAGTCAAATTTTGATAGAAGCAGTTTCTGTGCAGTAATATAATCAGAATGGAAGAAGTGGAATTTGAGATCATAAGTATAGACAACATTTTCAAGGAGTTTTGTTGCAAAGGATAGTGTAACAGATAAATGAGATTGATGGCAATAAAAGCAAAGGGTCTGCATTTTACTTACTTCAATCTTACAATTTAGCTTGGTGCAATTTCATTAATGCTAGTGGAAGACCCACCATTACTGGGTCAGAGATAAAAGACAGTTTATTATTCACAGCAATAGTAGTAGCTATAGTTTCAGCATTTTTATGTCTGTCCTCTGAGCTTGAATTCTCATATGCAGGAACTTGAGTTACAGACGAAGCCTGAACTTAAGGAATCTGAGTCTTTTATAAAAGGCTACAAGAATGTTTTCCCTTTGCTCTGGCAGAAGACATGATCGTTATTGCCCAAATCTGACTCCCATACAAACATTCTTGTAAAAATAACCTGGAACAAAGAATAGCCTATGCTTCATTTTGTAAGATCTATACAAATTGGTAGACTCATAGGAAATTGTCTCCCAACAATGAGCAGAGGATTTTCCTTAATAAAATATAACTGTATCTTTGTGTGTTGATACACATAAATTAATAAGGATGGAAATATTTATGATGCAAGGAAAAGAGTACATTTTTAGAGTGATTTGCTTGAGTAGATACAAGTACATGAAACAATGTACAAGTGAATTATTTGGACTCGAGTACCTCTACCAATAGATCGTCCAAGGTATTAGTAAGGAAGGCAGAGTGCATATGTGCACATATTGGTAGTGGGTTACAAGTATACCTCTGAGATATTACAGGTTCACTTCCATACAACAGAAATAAAGTGAGTCAAATGAATTTTTTGGTTTCCCATTGCATATAAAAGTTATGTTTACACTATACTAAAGTCTATTAAGTGTGCTATACCATTATGTCTGGGAAAAAAATGCACCATACCTAATTAAAAAATACTTGACTGTGGGTCACCTGGGTGGCTCAGTCAGTTGAGCATCTGACTCTTGATTTCAGTGCAGGTCATGATCTCACAGTTGTGAGACTGAGCCCTGCATCAGGCTCCATTATGGGAATACAGCCTGCTTGGGATTCTCTCTCTCCTTCTCCCTCTCCCTTCCCCCCTCCCCCCAATCCCCCCCCACCGCCACTCACTCTCACTCTCCCTCAAAAAAAAAATAAAATAAAAATAAAAACTAAAAAAAAACAAACTTGGTTGCTGAGGAACTCTAAACATCATCTGAGCTTTCAGCAAATCATAATCAATTTGCTAGTAGAGAGTTTTGCCTCAGTGTTAATGGCTGCTGACTGATCAGGCTGATAATTGCTGAAGGTAGCTGTGGCAATTTCTTAAAATACAGCAACAGTGAAGTTTGCTACATCAATTCCCTCTTTCTTTTATGAACAGTTTTTTTCTGTAGCATTCAAAGCTGATTGATAGCATTTTGCCCACAGTAGAATTTCTTTCAAAATTAAGGTCAATCCTTTCAAACCCTGCCATTGCTTTATCAACCAAGTTTATGTAACATTATAAATCTTTTGTTGTCATTACAACAATCTTCACAGCATCTTCACCAGGAGTAGATTCCATCTCAAGAAATCACTTTTTTTTGCTCTTCCATAAGAAGCAAACCTTCAGCTGTTAAAGTTCTCTTAAAGGATTGCAGGGGCGCCTGGGTGGCTCAGTCAGTTAAGTGTCCAACTTTGGCTCAGGTCATGATCTCACGGCTTGGCAGTTCAAGCCCTGTGTCTGGCTCTGTGCTGACAGCTGGGAGCCTGAAGCATGCTTCAGATTCTGTTTCTTCTTTATCCCTCTGCCCTTCCCCTGCTCTCTCTCTCCCTCTCTCTCTGTCTCCTTCAAAAATAAATAAATATTAATTTTTTAAAAAGAATTGCAGCAATTCAGACACATTTCAAGCTCTATTTCTAATTTTAGTTATCTTGCTATTTCTACCACATCTGCAATTACTTACTCCCCAAAAGTCTTCAACCCCTCAAAGTCATCCATGAGAGGTGGAATTAACTTCTTCCAAATTTCTGCTAATGTTGATATTTTGACCTCTTCCAAAGAATCACAAATGTTCTAAATGGCATCTAGAAAGGTGAATCCTTGGGACGCCTGGGTGGCTCAGTCAGTTAAGTGTCTGATCTTGGTTCAGGTCATGATCTCATGGCTTCTGAATCTGAGCCCCATGTCGAGCTCTGTGTTGACAGCTCAGAGCCTGGAGTCTGCTTTGGATTCTGTGTCTCCGACTCTCTCTGTCCCTTCCTCTTTTGACCTCTTTCTCTCTGTCCTTCTCTCTGTCTCTCTCTCAAAATAAATAAACATTAGAAAGGTGAATCCTTTCCATTAGGCCTTAATTTACTCTGCCAAAGTCCATTAATGGAATCACTATCTATGGCAGCTATCGCCTTATGAAATGCATTCCTTAAGTAATAAGACTGGAAAGTAAAAATTACTTCTTGATCTATGGGCTGCAGAATGGATATTGTTTTAGCAGGCATGAGAACAACATTAATCTCATTATGTGTCTTCATCAGAGTTCTTAGGTGACCAGGTACATTGTCAATGAACAGTAATGTTTCGAAAGCAGTCTTTTTACTGAGTGCTATGTCTAAAAGTGGGCTTAAAGTATTCAGTAAACCATGTTATAAATAGATGTGATATCATATAGGCTTTATTGTTCTATTTACAGAGCATAGTCAGAGTAGATTTAGCATAATTCTTAAGGGACTTCAGATTGTTTGGAGTGATAAATGAGCATAGGCTTCATCCTCAACTTAAAGTCACCAGCTGCATTGGCCATTAGCAAGAGACGCAGCCTGACCTTTCAAGCTTTGAAGCCAGGCATTGACTTCTCCTCCCCAGCTATGAAAGTCCTAGATGGCATTTTCTTCTAATAGAAAGCTGTTTTTTTCTATATTGGATTTCTGTTCTTTAGTGTAGCCACCTTCATTAAGGATCCTAGCTAGATCTTTTGGGAACTTGCTACAAGTTCCACATCAGCACTTGCTGCTTCACGTTGAACTATTATGTTATGGAGAGAGCTTATTTCCTTAAAAATCACAAACCAATCTCTGGTAGCTTCAAACTTTTCTCCTGCAACTTTCTTACCTCTCTTATCTTTCATAGATTTGAAGAGCGTCAGGTCCTTGCTCTGGAGTAGGCTTTGGATTAAGGGAATGTTGTGTCTGCTCTGATCTTCTATTCAGACCACTAAAACTTTGTCCATATCAGCAATAAGGCTGTTTTATTTTCTTATCATTTTTGTCTTCACTGCAGTAACATTTTTAATATCCTTCAAGAACTTTTCCTTTGCATTCATAATTTGGTTAACTATTTGGCACAGAGGTGTAGCTTTTGTCCTATCTTGGCTTTTGACATGCATTCCTCACTGAGCTTAGCTTACACATTTCTAGATTATGATTTAAAGTGAGAGATGTGTGACTCTTCTTTTCACTTAATTACTTAGAGGTCATCATAGGGTTATTAATTGGCATAATTTCAATATGTGTTCAGGAAATAGAGAGGCTCAAGGAGGTGAAAAATAAGGAATAACAGAACAGTGGAGTAGTCCAAATACATGCAACATTTATCAATTAAGTTTTCTGTCTTACATGAGCACATTTCATGATGCCCCATAACAATTACAATAGTAACATCAAAAATCACTGATTAAAGATCACCATAACAAATATAATAACAATGAAAAAGTTTGAAATATTGCAAGAATTATCAAAATGTGACAGAGATGCAAAGTGAGAAAATGTTGGGAAAATGGTGTTGATAGACTTGCTCAACAGAGGGTTGTCAAAAACCTTCAATTTTTTAAAAAATGCAATATCTGCAAAGCACAATTAAATACAGTGGAGCACAATAAAATGAAGTATGTCTGTATAAGTGGTACTGGGAGTTGGTAGAAGTATTCTGATTGCTCCTATCTTCTCAGTGAAATAGAAATTAAGATAAACAGCTGAGAATGGGATTAGATATGATGCACAAGAAGTTTTGGAGACAGGAGAAGATATGAAAGGGTTATGCAGGAAATGTACAGATATAAGCTCAGAGAACCTAGAAGCAATTGCAGCAGATGTGGCTATGGCTGACACAGTTACTGTGCTAGATAGATACCTTCTCTTTTCTTTCCCGCACCTTATGCATATCCAGCAGGTTGTCTACTTATATAGAGTTTATCCCTTTCTTTCAGTTTTGAATTGCATTCAGGCAATGGGAAGTCACCAGAGGAGATGGAAGAGACAAAGAAAAGTTAGGCCAGCATATTAATTCCTCAGGGACCCTTTTAGTTGTCTGGTCTCTTAAAAGTGGAAGTCACTACTCCTCTTAAGACAGACTTTTCATTTGGCTCCCATTAACCTTTCCCTCCCCTTGACTTTCAGGCTTAGGCTTGGTAAAATGTTTGCTACAACTAGTCCTAGACTACAGCATTGCCCATTTATGATTACTATCTACCTTGTATACATCTTTGAATCAGTTCCTTTACTTGAAAAAATAATTAAAGTATCCTTATATGAATTTGTTATCTCTTTCCTGTTGGAACCTCAATAACAAAACTACAGATGTGATTCTCTTGAAATTTTGTTCACTAAGTGCATTTATAGAAACTCTTTAAAGTTGGGATGAGTCCAGGTATACTAGAGTTAGTGGGCTAAGTGGTCTATATAAGGTTAATCTGTCATGCTGTCTATCAACTGAGTCCATTCTCTACGGTTTCCCAGTACATTCTAACATGTTCAGTGTTCTCCAGAGACAACCACTCCTTCAAGCTCATTACAGGACTTGTGTTAGTGCTAGCATGGTAGCAGAAGTCCACTGAGAAATCTGGTAGTTTTACCAATTGCTTTCTTGTCCTATATAATCCATAACGACCTTCTTTGACTTTATCTAAAACATATTTATTTTCCTAATATTTCCCAACAACATTTCTTTTTTTCTTAAAACATCTTTAACCATGTAGCAAGATTTTATCATATTTTATTTTTCCCACCTATTAAGTCCCTCTTTGCATTCTTCTTAACAGATTTTTAATCTTATCTTCCAACCACATCCTCTATTCCTCTGCACCTCTATTCTTCAAAATTCTTACTGGAAGACAGGTGTGGCTCAAAAGTTAGAATATCTTGGATTTGAATTCTAGACCTGACTTTTGCTATGTTTGTTTATTAGTGCACATATTTACTCTGTTTTCCTCATTAATAAAACACTTTACTCAAAGTGGTCTTATATAGATTAAATAAGACAATACATATAAAGGGCACATTACCAAACAAGAAATCAATATATGTTAGATGTCTTTTCCTTTTTATCTATCCTTAATTTCATGGTTTTCTACATAGCTAAACTTCTAATATTAGTACAACTTAATAATAGTATTTGCAACATTCAGCATAGTTTTAACGTTCAACATATTTTTACAAGTACCATAAATGTATCATTAAGAATTTGGTAAATTTCAAAAGGAGTTGTGTTTGCAACTAAAATGCCGTATCTATATTTTTGCTACTGCAACATGGGTACTGGTGAGAAAAGAATAAGGGATATTCTTACAACTAAGTAAGCATCTGAGGATGGTGGATATTTTAATTTGAAAACTAAATACAGTGCTAAATCAAATTAAGAAAAATTCTTTTTGATGAGATGAGGAAAAAAAAAAAGCACCGGTAAACGTATCATACAAATATGAGCTTAAATTTGAGAAAGAAAACTTTGCTTTGGGATGTATACGTATAAAAGATAAACCAACAACAAAAAGTTGTCTTTTTTTGTCTATCAGTGTTTCATGGTTCCTTTTTAATACTGTGCTGTGTGAGCTCATCCCAGCAGACAAACACCAGCTGAGCTTTTTCTGAAATAACATAGCAATGTAAAGTTTGACTTAAAAAAGGACTGGATTTCATTCTGTACGTGGAGGAAACTTCCTAAAGTAGTAGAAAGAAAATGCCAAGAGGTTCCACCTTGGTCTTCATACTTCAAAATGAAAAATTCCATTTATTACTAAAGCATAGTAAGAAGGGTTCAAGAGTAAGATTGACATATCTGGATTATATATATAAATTTTAGTTGAATGTTGAAATTGTAAGAATCAAGATGCAGGCAGTGCTTTTCTTCAGCAATAGTTCCAGAATATAAGCTTTCAGTATTTAAAACTCACTAAAAGAATGAAGTTTTTATACTCCACAAATAAAATAGATAATATTCTTCTGTTTAGCTGATTCATATTTACCTGGGTTTAAGAAAGTATTTATAAAACTGAATTAAAACTATTTAATTTTGATAATGTTGCTGATTTATTATTACTATTTTACTTCTGGGAAAAGACAAGTTACTACTAATTAGAAAAGATGTAAGAAAAATATAAATTATGTAACAATCAGGTTTTTGCTTTGCTTTCTTTTGTTTTTTGGTAATTGCAATCTAGAGACAACAATAAAAAATTCTCATAAAATAGAAATACAAAGGAATTATAAAAATAATTTATAATAGTTTAGTTTTATTCTTTATTTTCCTAAAAGAATAAATCTCTTTGTAAATTTAAAATTAAGCATTTAATAATCTCTTGGATGCTCATTTTATCATATCAGAATATAATGCCAAACCCATGATCCTGACTTGCTATTATCAGTCAAAAATTATTTGTGAATTCTTACAGTGTGAAGACATTACCTTTTCTGATGTATGCTTTTTTCTTCAAGTAGACCAACATTCTTTGATGTCTAAAATTTTCAAGGAAAGTAGATTGTCTATGTTCAAATAATAGTCAATTAAGCATTAAATACTAACCTCTATACAAAACCTTAAAAAGTCGTGATATTCTTTTGCTCCCATGTAGCTGTGTGATGTTTTACATGTCAATCAGCTGAGTTTTAAATAATTCATTTATAAAATGAAGGAAATAGCTTAGATTATTTCTAAAGTACATTTCAGTTAAAATATCATCAAACAGAAAATGAGAAAGTCAAATTGTTTTGTAGAAAGAAACTTTGCAGTTTTGCAATGTGAAATACATTTTTAAAGAAGAATTATATATATATATACACATATACATACATATATATGTATATATATATGTATGTGTGTGTACATACATATATATACACATATACATACATATATATGTGTATGTGTGTGTGTGTATATATATATATATATATATATATATATATATATATTAATCTGGTTTAAAAAAAAGTGCAGTTACTGTTAAGTGCAGTAATTAAAAACATCTACCTGGGAAGGAATGCACAACAATTTATTGAAAGTCTCTACTAGGTTTCAGAATCATTCCTCCACCACCTTTCTTGTATAATCAGAATACTATCCATGGCACTTGCAGTAAGAAACAGGAGAGTTATTTCTGGAGAGATAAACAGAGAAGCTCTGGTATGCTGGACCACAAGTCATCACATGGATTATGTGTAAGTCTGCAAACTCAACAGTGAAGAGTTAACCCCACAGCTTGGTTCCCCTCAGAGCTGGTGTCATTTATAAGTATAAAATACTTATAGTCACACAGGGCCCACAGTCAGAAGGATCTCACTCTTGGTTTAATGCTCTATTTCTGCTTTATTGAAATGCTTAATAATTTTTTATCAAGCGATCCCCTAAATTACATAGCTAGTTCTGCTTCCCCGGCTTGCCACCATGTCTTGGTAGTCTCATTTACAATCTCTGTAAGAGAATGCAGAAAACTTCTCATTGGGGAAAATTATCTTGCAGGAGAGCAAAAATCTTCATGATAATAAACCTGAGGGTTATCCTTGAAATGGCCAGGACATGGGGCGCCTGGGTGGCGCAGTCGGTTAAGCGTCCGACTTCAGCCAGGTCAGGATCTCGCGGTCCGTGAGTTCGAGCCCCGCGTCAGGCTCTGGGCTGATGGCTCAGAACCTGGAGCCTGTTTCCGATTCTGTGTCTCCCTCTCTCTCTGCCCCTCCCCCGTTCATGCTCTGTCTCTCTCTGTCCCAAAAATAAATAAACGTTGAAATGGCCAGGACACTGCCAAATCAGCCTATCGACAGGGACACACATTAAACAAGTCCCTCTACCACCATATACACATAGCTTCAAACAATATGTTAGTATCTCACTCTCACATATGAGCAAGAAACCAATAATTACCCAATATTGAAGAAAATTCTCAAACACAGAAGAGAGTTGCCAAGACACACAAAGCAAAAATAAAAAAAAAAAAAAAAAAAAAAAGAAGAAGAAACATTTAGATGCAGGGAGCATAGTTTTAAATATAAAAAAATACCCAAAAACATGAATACTTCACCTATGAACTAAATCACACATTGTAATTTAAAAAATTTTAATGTTTATTTATTTTTGAGAGAGAGACAGATAGAGGCAGAGCATGAACAGGGCAGGGGCAGAGAGGGAGACACAGAATCTAAAACAGGCTCCAGGCTCTGAGCTGTCAGCACAGAAACAATGCGAGACTGGAACTCAAGAACCATGAGATCATGATCTGAGCCGAAGTCTGACACTTAATCGACTGAGTCACCCAGGCACCCCATCCATACACATCGTAATTTTAAAACATAATTAAAAAGAAACATTGAGAGGAAAAAAAAAATAAGATCTTGGAAAGAACATGATAGCAGACTTTTAAAAATCACAAGAGATATGTGATGCATAACCACTTATCTGCCCAATAACAGAATTTTAAAAAGGCGCAGAGATAAATAAGAAAACAATACAAAAGACACAATGTGAAAATAATTAATGAAAAGAAAAACAGAAATTGAAAAGAAAAAAATTCCCAAGAAAAATGTTTCAGAAGTGAAAGAGAAAATTTTTCAAATTAATAAACTCCAGTGAGAACCCAGTATAACATTAAATATAAAAGAAAAAATACTTCATTCCAAGATATTAGGTAATTAAAAAAAAAACAAGTTAGTGATTAGTAAAATACCCTAGAGAAAATAAAGTATATCATCAATAATCAAACGATCATAAAATTTCTTAAGAACAAAAATAGAAAATAAAAGAAAATGAGACAAAGATTTGAACGTTCTGAGGGAACATAAGGTTTTTGTGCAAAGAGAAAATATCAAGTCAGGAAACTACAACCAAGGGATTGATTAATCATACTACATAGAACAAAAATATTAGTAAATGAAAATATATGAACCATGAAAAACAAACTAATGTGTACCAAAACTGAAATCGAATACTTATACACTATATAGGTGAGCTATGATTTAAAACTGAAGACTGTAATAATATGAAAACAAAATATTGATTGTGCTACATATTCTAATCTAATTATAATGGGAGTATGACAGAGGGAAAGTGTGATTTGGGGTTAGATATGAGAAAAGGTATTTGACACTAACCTTCTAATGTAGACATGTCTATATTAGACATAAGCAATACTCAAAAAAAATCAGGTCTAAAATTTGAAGAGAAAGGGAGGGAGAGATGGGAGACACGAAGGGGGAAGGATGAAAAATACAAAGGAGGAAAAACATGGTCTTTAGAAATACAGAGATAGCTACCTAAAAACACAGCAAAATATTTGTGATCCATTCTGAGGGCAATGAGACTTAGGACTGGAGAAGACTGTCCTGATTTTTTATTGACTGAACATAGTATATTTGACTATCTATCTATCTATCTACCTATCTATAGATAGATAGATATACAGTGGTTTCTTATCTCCTGTCTGGTTAATTCCACATAAATTAAACATTTTTCAGATGTAATTTTATGTGATATTTATATTTATCACTTTAACACAGTATCAAATTTGTTATTCAGTGGGTCTTGAAATTTTCAATACTTGTGAAACCACTATGCATATAGGTATGGGTACATAAACACTTAAGTCATCTAAAACTACTCTACACAAAGAATTTACAAGATATACAAGATGTAAAACATTTGTTTAATCTGAGTACTTAATAATAAGACAAGTACTTGACTTTCTTAATTTCATAGACCAAAATCACTTAAAAGTTCATAATTGAGGCAAGGCTATAGTTACCACATTAAACTCAAATAATAAACAAGTCATGTTTAATAAATTAATATTTTAAGTATTTAGAAGAAGAAACACCTGAAATTCACTCTTAAAACATGCTAGTGTCACACAAAGATTTCAAAATTAACAATACAGTAGAGAAGAAGATGGCTGCAGAATAAGAGGACCCTAGGCTCAGCCTGTATCATGAACACAACTAGATAACTATCAAATCTTCCTAAATACCACAAAATCAACCTGAAGACTGACAGAACAACTAAACTCCACAACTAAAGGGAAAGAAAAGTCCAATTTGAGGAAGATAGGAAGTGCGGAGATGTAGTCTAGGGAAGAGCAGATTGTGGGTGCTGCAGAAGGTGCTACGGCCCTGGAGAAGGGTGTAAGAGAGAGGAGCACACAGGGGAAAGCACAAAGGAGAATGTTACCCTAAAGCCATTGGCTTGGGAAATAAGAGGGGTTGGATTTTGTGAGTTCTTGCAACCAACAGAGCTTAAAGCCTGAAGTTATAAAGATCAATGGGCTTGGTTGGGATAGAGCCATGAGGATACTGTGCTTCTCTTGGAAAGAAGGCAGGCAAACAACCCAGGGGCAGACAACATGGAAACAGCAATCTGAACAGTGCCTGGGGCACATAGTGGGGAGATTATTCACTCTTCTCAGAGTGCAACCCTAAGAAGCAACTTTCACAGAGACAGTTTTCTGGGAAAAAAGGAGCTGATGAGCATCATTCCCCTCCTCTACCCCACAGCATAAACATGGAGCCACTTGTTGGGAAGCAGTGCAATGCCAACACTGACTGCCTAACTTACTTACACCAAGACCTCACCTCCAGCACTCTGCACTCTGGTGGGACGGTCTCTCAGTCTCAGAACAGTGGGCTCCTACCCAAGAAGACCAGCAAAAACAAACAAACAAACAAACAAACAAAACCCTCCTCACACCACATATCAAAACCACAGAGTTCTACAGGGCCTAAGTTTTGTTGGAGGTGGTGTGAGCTCATTTCACAATTAGTCTAGGGCACACCTCGTTAAAACTCGCTACATTCAGGCCAGGACCCAAACACTGCCTATAACAGGCAAGGAGACCCTCTGTAGATGACTAGCCTAAAGGATACAGCAGTGAAAACATAACAGCAGAGTGTATGCAGCATACACTGGAAAAAAATCCCTGATGCACAAGGACCTGGACACCACATCATCTTTTCTTCTTAAGGCCATTACGTTCAGCATCAATAGACATAACTGTCTTTTCTAACACAGAGAAGAAGCCAGAGAATTACACAAAATGTGAAGACAGATGAATTTATCCCAAATGAAAGAACAAGATAAGGCCACCATGGCCAGAGATGGAAGAGAAAGAGATATAAGTAACATACCTAATGAAGAATTTAAAGCAACAATCATAAGGATACTTATGGGGCTTGAGAAGATAATAGAAGACAAAAGGGAGACCCTTCCTACAGAGATAAGAGTTTCAAAAAAGTATCAGTCAGAAATAAAGAGTGTATTAAATGAGAATGCAAACAGGCTTGATGCAATGAATAGCTGGCTGGAAGAAATAAAGGAACAAATTAGTGACATAGTCGTATGTCATTAAGTTCATACATAAAGTAATGGAAGGTAATGAAGGTGAACAAAAGAGAGGAAGAAGAATTATGCAACATGAGAATAGATTTAGGGAACTCAGTGACTCCATCAAGCATGATAACATTTGTATTATAGGAGTCTCAGAAAAAGAAAAGAAACAAAGGGGGAAGAAAATTTACTTTAAGAAATAGCAGCTGAAAACTCCCTTAATATGGGGAAGGGAACAGATGTCCACTTCCAGCAAGCATGAACAACTCCCATCAAAATCAACAAAAGCACGCCAACATTAAAACATCTTATAATTAAATTTGCAAAATATAATGGTAAAGAGAAAATCTTAAAAGCAGCAAAACAAAAGAATCCTTAACTTACAAGGAAAAGCCCACAAGTCTAGCTGGAAATTTCTTAACAGAAAATTGGCACAGCAGAAGGGAATGACATAATATATTCAAAGTGCTGAATGGGAAAAACCTGTAATCAAAATACTCTACTCAACAAGGCTATCACTCAGAATAGAATACAAAGAGTTTACCCAACAAACACAAAATGAAGGACTTCATGACCACTAAACCAGCACTGCAAGAAATATTAAAGGGAACTCTTTGAGTGAAAGGAAAGCCCCAAAGTGACAAGGACAAGAAGGAATCAGACAAAATCTCCAGAAACAATGACAGAAGAAGTAATAAAAGGGCGCCTGGATGCCCCAGTCAGTTAAGTGTCCAACTCTTGATTTTAGCTCAAGTCATGATTTCACCATTTGTGAGTTCAGGCCCCACATTGCTCTCTGTGCTGCCAGTATGGAGCCTGCTTGGGATTCTGTTTCCCTCTGTTTCTGCCCCTCCCCTGCTTGCTCTCGATCTCTCTCTCAAAATAAATGAAAATAAACTAAAATCAAGTAATAAAATAGCAATAAATACATACCTAGCAATAATTATGTTGAATGTAAATGGACTAATGCTCTAGTCAACAGATATAGGGTGTGAGAATAGATAAAACAAAAACATAAAAACAAGATCCATCTATATGCTGCCTACAAGTGACTCATTTCAGACCTAGATACCTGCAGACAAAGTGAAGGGTCAGAGGAAGATTTATTACGCAAATTTATGTCAATAGAAAGCTGGAGTAGCAATACTTATATCTGACAAATTACTTTAAAACAAAGACTGTAACAAAAGTCAAATAAGGACACTATATTATCATAAAGGGGACAATCCTGCAAGAAGATATAACAATTTTGAATATTTATGCACCCAACCTGGAGCATCCAAATATATAAGACAATTAAAAACAAACATAAGGACCTAATTGATAATAATATAATAATAATAGGAGACTAACACCCCATTTATAACAATGAACAGCTCATCTAAAAAGAAAAGAAACAAGGAAAAAAATGGCTTTCAATGACACACTGGACCAGATGAACTTAAAAGACATATTTAAAACATTTCATCCTAAAATAGAATACACATTCTTTTCAAGTGCACATGGAACATTATGCAGAATAAACCACATATTAGATCACAAAACAGGCATCAACAAACACAGAAAATTGAAGTCACACCATGCACCTTTCCTGACCAATGTTATGAAACTACAAGTCAACCACCAGAAAAAATATAGTAAGACCATAAATACATGGATTAACCAACATGCTACAAAACAATAAATGGGTCAAATGAGAAATCAAAGAAGAAATAAAAAAATACATGGAAACAAAAAAAATGAAAATATAACGTTCAAAACATTTGTGATGCAGCAAAAGCCATCTTAAGGGGGAAGTATATAGCAATACAGACCTACATAAATACACAAGAAAAATCTCAAATAAACAACCAAAAGGAACTAGAAAAAGAACAGCAAAGCCTAAAGACAGCAGAAGGAATAAGTAAAAGATGAGACCAGAGATAATGATATAGAAACTAATCAAACAAATACAATAGAAAAGATCAATGAAACCAGGATCTGGTTCTTTGAAAAAATTAATAAAATTGATAAATTTCTATCAGAGTTATCAAAAAGAGAAAGAAGACAAATACATAAAATCACAAATGAGAGAGGTGAAATAACAAGCAAAAATTACAGAAATACAAACAAATAAAAGAGAATATTATGAAAAACTAAATGCCAACAAACTGGATAACATGGAATAAATACACAAATTCCTAGAAACATAGAAACTATCAGTTGAAACAGGAAGAAAAAGACAATTTGAACAGACCAATAACCTGCAAAGAAATTGAACCAGTAATCAAAAAACTCCTAATAAAGGCAGTCCAGGACCAGATGGCTTCACAGGCAAATTCTATCAAACATTTAAAGAAGGGTTAAGACCTATTCTTCTCAAAATCTTAAAAAAAAAAAAAAAAAAAAAAAAAAAAAAAAAAAGAAAAAAAAGAAAAGGTAGGAAAATTTCCAAATTCAACTAAGAGGCCAGCATCATACTGATACCAAAAGCAAATAAACACACCACTAAAAGAGAGAACTACAGGCCAATATCCCTGATGAACACAGATGCAAAATTCTCAATAAAATACTAGTATAAGAAATCCAACAATACACTAAAAAAATCATTCACCACAATCAAGTGGGATTTATTCCTTAGTTGCAAGGGTGGTTCAATAGTCACAAATTGACAAAACATAATACATCACATTAATAAAAGTATAAGACCCATATGTTCATTTCAAATTTGCAAGTAAAGCACTTGATAACATCCATTCAGGACAAAAGCTCTCAACAAAATAGGATTAGAGGGAACATACCACAACATAATAAAGGCCATACCTGAAAAACACACAGAGAATGTCATCCTAACTGGGAAAAAAACAAAAAACAAAAAACAAAAAACAAAAACAAAAACAAAGAAACAAACAAAAACTGAGAGCTTTTCCTCTATGGTGAGGAACAAGAAGGAATGGTCCCTTTCACCACTATTACTTAACATAGTACTGGAAGTCCTAGCCATAGGAATCAGACAAGAAAAAGAAATAAAAGGCATCCAAATCAGCAAGGAAGAAGTCAAACTTCCACTATTTGCAGATGGCATGATACTCTACATAGAAAACCTGACACTCCACCCCAAAACTGCTAGAACTGATAAATGAATTCAGTAAAGTCACAGGAAACAATATCAGCATACAGCAATCTGTTGCATTTCTATACACAGATAATGAAGCAGCAGAAAGAGAAATTAAGGAATCAATCCCATTTACAAATGCACCAAAAACTATAAGATAC
>NW_024412405.1:40044886-40056250 GCF_014898765.1 Herpailurus yagouaroundi
CCAGATGGACAACAGACACATGGAAAGATGCTTGACATCACTCATCACCAGGGAAGTGCAAATCAAAACTACAAAACTACCCCACACCTGTTAGAATGGCTAAACAAAAAACATAAGAAACAAGTGTTGGACAGGATATGGAGAAATAGGAACGCTTGTGCACTGTTTTTGTGAGTGCAAACTCTTGCAGCCATTCTGGAAAACAGCATGGTGTTTCCTCAAAAAATGTAAAACAGAACTACCTTCTATCCAGTAACTGTACCACTGTGTAGTTACCAACAAACAAACAAACAAACAAATAAAAAACACTAATTAATAGGGATTCATGCAGTCCTATGTTTATTGCAGCAGTATTTACAATAGCCAGATTATGGGAGTAGCCCAAGTGCATCAGTAAATGAATGAATAAAGAGGAAGACACGCACACACACTGAAATATTATTCAGCCATAAAAATGAATTAAATCTTGCCATTTGGAACAACACTGATGGAGATATAGAGTATAATGCTAATGCTAAGTGAAATAAGTAGTTAGAGAAAGACAAATACCATATGATTTTATTCATATGTGGAATATAAGAAACAAAAAAATGAGCAAAGGGAAAAAAGTGACAGAGGGAGAGAACACAAACTAATAACCAGACCCTTAGCTATAGAGAATAAACTGTTTACCAGAGGGTAGATTTATGGTAGAATAAATGAAATAGGTAATTGGGACTAAAGTGTACATTTGTCATGATGGGCACTGAGTAATGTACAGAATTATTGAACCACTATATTGTATACCTGAAACTAATGTAACACTGGATGTTATTATATTGGAATTAAAACTAAAAACTTAGTAAGATAAATAAATAAGTATATAAATAAATAAATATGTAAACATATAAATAAAAAAGCATTTAATAAAAAAAATAGCCATTAAAGCACTGGGCATAACGGGAACAATACTGATAACAGAATTCCAAGCTTTATCATACTTTGTAAAATGGTTTTGTTTTAATGGATTTCTTGTTTCATTATTTTATCAACTAAACTAAAATGGTTTCTGATTTCTTTGCAGGTCTCAGGGTGTGTATGGCATTATAAGTCTCCATATCTGAACCAAATTTTTGGTGTGGGCCATGGTCACTGCAAGTGACCATGATAATAAACTACCTCATGTCTATATTAGTTTACTAATTTCTGTATTAGCAAGTTTGCTAATTAATTATACTTTTAAATTAAAGAATGAGGAAGTCTAGTCAGTCTGTATTTTTTTTTACTCTAGAAAGAGTGCTAGTCATCAGAATTTTGGCATCAGCTATTTTAGACTAGTGTTTTAGTGCATTTCAAATCACATTTCATAAAAAGGCCTTCCTTCTTACATATTACATCTGTTTCTGTTTACATATTACATCCCTTTGGGACTTCCCAGAAATTTTTTCTTCAATCACTGAAATAAGGTATTTAAATAAATTAAATAAATACATTATTAAATTAAATAAAGAAGAACAGAAATAATTTACTTATAGGCAGGGGTACTGATAAGAAATATAATAAACAAGATAGTTAGCTCAAAAATATCTAAGAAATGGAAAAGACAATGCTACAATAGATGATTTCTGGGCATTAGTATGTCTTAAGCACTAGGTTTTCAAGAGGATTAAAAAATAACCAAGATTTATTGAACATATATAAGCACCACACATTGAGATTCTTTATAAACGTTAGCTAATTCATCCTTGAATTGATTTTGAGGTGTTTATTTTTATCCTTATTTTATAAAGAGTTTGAGACCCAGAGAATTTCATTGCCTTCAACAAAGTTTCATAGCTAGCAAGTGATAGAATTGGGCTTCATATCTACATCTTTCTAAATCCATAGCCCATACATGAACATAACTATTGAATTCATCAATTACATTACACTGTGCATTAAAACTAACAAGAACACTTTTGCACCCATAATTTTATTTTAAATGTCATAGTGACTTGAGTACAGGATAATAGAAACTGCAGGATAATGTGCCAAACTGCATGTTCCCTTAACCGTTCTATGTTCCTCTCAACTCCTAATCAAGTAATCACAGATTTGGAAGGGGCTTAAAGGATCAGCTAATAGACACTCTTTCCTGGGCATGATAACTGATATAAAGCATCCTCTAAAATCAGTGCCTTCTTTCCCTTTTTTCTTCTGGGTACTATGCATCTCCATTTTGCAAACCAATGATCCTTTTGTGGTGTATGCTCTATGATGCTAAAGGATATACGGGGCGCCTGGGTGGCGCAGTCGGTTAAGCGTCCGACTTCAGCCAGGTCACGATCTCACGGTCCGTGAGTTCGAGCCCCGTGTCGGGCTCTGGGCTGATGGCTCAGAGCCTGGAGCCTGTTTCCAATTCTGTGTCTCCTTCTCTCTCTGCCCCTCGCCCGTTCATGCTCTGTCTCTCTCTGTCCCAAAAATAAATAAACGTTGAAAAAAAAAAAAGAATATAAGCAAACAAACACTTAACATTTTATAAATAAACTCATGTACTTTTTTCTAAGTGAATAATTTGTAAATTTAACATATGAAACTAAAAGCAATTTTGTGATTTACTGGAATTCATTATGCTAACCACAGGGTCCACTATCTACTTTTATCCCTAGGCAATTTTACTCCCCTTTTGTTGTGTTCCATTTAGTTTTCTCTATCATATGTTTGTTATCTGTTAGTAAGTCATTGCAGCCTGTTTTTCAGCTTTAGGGGAGGACAAATAATTTGAATTACTATCATCATTTGGGAAATATAATTAGTATGACTTTGTCAAGATGGTGTAAATAAGGAGAGTCACACCAGTCCCTAAGTTAGTCTCTCTCCTTGTTTTATTTGTTTTATATAGTGACTTAACTTGAGCTTAGTAGAAGAATACAGAAAAAACAGCTGCAAAAACCATACTTTATATCATTGGCAGATTCTTCAGAGACTGACTTATTAAATACATATATTTATTTTTATATCTGAGGTTAAAGACTAAATTTACCACATAATATTCATATTTCACATGTACATTTTGAATTGTAGATAATTGGTCAATATGGTTCTTCTGCACTTTAATCTTTAACAGAAATCTGTCTGTAGTAAATTGTTCCCATTTAATTTCAATTAATTCTATACAATAGGGTCCAATGCATTTTGACCTTAGTCTTCAGTGAGGGATGTATAAGATTGGTAATGTATATGGTATTTTCATTAGGCACTTACATGTGCAAGTGTTAATTATTAAAAAGAAAAAGAAAACAAGAACATATGATGCAAATATGATACTGCTTACCAGATATATAGTAGGATATAATTGATGATTTGTCTAAAAATCAAGTTACACTAGACAGTTCCATATCTATTTTAGTGGCATGTCAACATTGTGGCATTATATTACCTTTCATATAAAATTTCACTGTTCTAGAAGTTAATGCTGCCAATTTTTTTGTTATTTTTCAGTTATTGTTTTGATCAGTTTATTATAAAAATGTAATGCACTAAAGTTAATAATTACATAATGGGGAAAAATACTGGAAACCAATTTTTAGTATCAACTATGTGACTGTTTAACTTTGAACTCAGTCAATATTCTTGGGATTCCATTTTACTGAGATTTAGAATCAGAGTAACAGACCTACCCTGCTAGATACAATGGGATATCGTAGGGAATAGTTACATAGCATCTGTGTTAGTTGTATATTTATCAGAAATAGTAAAAGAGGAGCTTATAGAGCTTGAAAGGTAGGAGAGGAGTGCATAATGAGGAATAACATAATTAAATAATTAAAATCTAAAGCAATGGATGTATTTAGCCTTGTGGGTAAAATCTTTGACCCTGTGACATCCAAGTTTGCTAGAATCCTAACTGTCTTATCATGGTTGAGATGTAAACTGAAATAAAATGATGAAAAGCTAAAACAAACAAACAAACAAAAACTAAACAACCAAAAAAACTAGAATCTGCAGAACCTTATTTATTATTTATAACTTCCTGACACCATATTTCACAGGAGAAGCTAGGATGGCATGGTGGGAAATGTTGAATTTAAGTAGAAATAGTCAATTACCAGGTGCATCTAAGATGAACTACATTTGGGAAATGGTGCTGTTAAGTCCTTCTCTGTGAGGGCTAATTATTGTTTACCCTAAGAACATGTATACAATGGCTTGTGTCTGCTTGCCTATGAAAGGGGTAAGATTTCTCTTTGCCTTTGCAATCTTTTAGGGTACTGCCTGTGATGTATGCTACACTCTGGTTTAATGCTTATTCCATAAAAAAAACCTGTTTTTTTTTTCTCTACTACCTTTGTGGAGATGTTTTTTTGAATTGGGAAAAGATTTCATTTTTAATCATATTTGCCCAACAAACAGCAATATTTGTGTGTGTGTGTGCACATGTGTGCACAAGTATCTGCCCATTTGGAAAACTGTCAAAGAAAAAATGAGAATACTTGTATATTATTATATTGTATTCAGTTTAAATGGCTAATTAATTCTATTAGCTATTACATACATAGAGAACCCACTGTTCATGGATAATTAGCTAACAATTTGATACTATACTTCTATTTTTTTTTAATTTTTTTTCAATGTCTTTTATTTATTTTTGGGACAGAGAGAGACAGAGCATGAACGGGGGAGGGGCAGAGAGAGAGAGACACACACAGAATCGGAAACAAGCTCCAGGCTCCGAGCTATCAGCCCAGAGCCTGACGCGGGGCTCGAACTCACGGACCGCGAGATCGTGACCTGGCTGAAGTCGGACGCTTAACCGACTGCGCCACCCAGGCGCCCCTATACTTCTATTTTAAGGAGATATATAAAATAAACATTCTCCTTATTTTTTAACATGTATGTGCCAGATTTTACAAATGTTGCCCAAAGCCACAGTTATTATAATCCACATTTTAAATAGTCCCATAACTTAACAGCTATCTATTGTTTGTTTAAATTTCTGGCTCAAGATGGAGCTGTTCCTGCCCAACTTGCCACATCAACAAACTGAAACTTAGATGACTTTTGTGTCCCTATAAATGCTGGAAATTATGTAGTGATTATTCTTTCTACAGAAAAGCAAAAAATATAGGATGGCTGTAGGTGGGATTTTAAAATCTCAATAAAAGTTGCTAATTTGAAACCTAAGATGGGACATAAGTAGAAAGGCTGTTTCTAAGGTCACCTTCTGTTACCATCCTGAATTAAATGCACTTTGGGATAATATGAAATATTGCATTAGAAAATACACTTTGGAAAAATTCTAGTTGTATGTAACAGTGTGAGACAATAGGCCACGTTTTCTAACCAAAAAACAAACAAACAAATTTGGAGGGGACAGCTCAAGAAATAGTAATGTGTTAAAATCTCTTTAAACATCTAATATATATATTTTTTAAATGTTTATTTTTTTTTTTTTAAAGAGAAAGAGAGAGAGAGAGAGGGAGGGAGGGAGGGAGACACAGGGTCCAGGCTCTGTGAGAGTCTGACGCAGGCGGGGTTCGAACCCAAGAACCTTTGAGATCATGACCTGAGCCGAAGTCGGACACTTATGAAACTGAGCCACCCAGGCATCCCATAAAATCTACATTTTTAAAACACTGGAAAGTTCCCAGTGCAAATTACATGTTTACCATACTTTTATCTCTTCCTCAGAAGAATCCTATTAAAAAGGGGGATGGGACAGATGGCTCACATCTATTGTTGATTTTATAAACCTTTTAAACTCAACTTACTGCATATTTTGCAGTGATCTGAAACATCTTTCACCAATACCTATTTGCATTCAGTTGCCATTTGCTCAACCTATCAGGTATTTTTCCATGACTTTCTTTCTAACCTAAATGAAAATTATCCTGTGGACTATTTAAACCTTGACTATCTCTTATTTATTTATTTATTTATTTATTTATTTATTTATTTATTTGTTTATTTATTTATTTTAGAGAGAGAGTGCAAGCAGGGGAGAAGGACAAAAAAAGAAAGAAAATCTTAGGAGGGAGAGAGAATCCATGTTGAGTATGGGGCCTGATGTGGGGCTCGATCCCACAACCCTGGGATCATGACATGAGCCCAACTAAGAGTCATTCGTTCAATAGATTGAACCATCCAGGCACCCCTCAGATTTATTTTTAAAAACTGGATTTTATTATTTGATTAATGATCTTATTTTACTTTTTGATGAATGGCATGTGACTGAAATGGAATGATTAAATGTAACCAAATAAAATGTCAGTTTACAACATCTTAAGACCTAGAATTATCTCTGAGCTCCCTAAGTCTCAGTTTGATTACTTTCACACCAAGATTCAAATGTTGCTATAAAAATAAAGACAAAAGACAGTTTTGGGTAGACTATCCACCACTTGAATTAAACTTGCTGATACTTTTATCTAGCCGTTAAAGTTTTCAAAGGATAGATATATTTTCTTTCTGAATTGTAGTATGCAAATAACTATTTTGTTTCTGTAAAATCTCACATGTATAGCCCCAACAATGTTTTTATGGGGTTGTCACTTGGTTTAACGAACACAGTTATGCACTGAGGAGTACTTAGTTCTGTTATAATGTGTCATATTATCAATTCCATTATAAATGTATCAACTAAGAAACTGATATCAGCAGCAGGATAGTTGTTCTATTATAAAATTAACTTTCGGGTCCAAAAAGGCCACATGAAAACTAAATGTGCCTATTATCATTAATAAATTTATTTCATTTTGATGTTGCTTATCAAACATTTTATGTTTATTTTTTCAATGTTTTTTGGACATTAAAGAAGTTGAAAACTGCAAAAAATTGTTTTTGAAATTTTCATTAAGTTCTTGGCAAGAAAGGCAGAATTCAAGGAGATATACTTTTAAAACATAATTAGCATTGATTGAATCTGTACATATAAATCCTAAAACACAGTCTTGTGATACTTCCCTAAGAGTCAATACCTGTAGGGCCACTTGAATTTGACTAAAAACATTTAAAATATATTGCCAATAGTTTAGTGATATTGAGGTAGGTAAAGGAAGTAGAATAATACCTGCTGCAGAGAAAACAAGCAATTTTGAAACAAAAATTCCGGGTCAGGAAACTAGAAATTATGGAATCTACCTGTTAGTGCCTAAATCAGTGTATTGAGAATCTATCATACCAATTCTTTAACTTTTGCTAATATTTACTTTGAAAATTTAAAATAGCAATAAGCCAGTGGTTCACCTGACCACATTGAGGGAATATGACACTGCTACTTCGAAAATATCTATTTGGCCAGCTGATCTGATATTTAAAAACTATACCACATGTCATACTGAAATATACTGGACAGCCATCCCTCTGAAGAATAGCATGATTGGAATAAAAAGGCCAATACAAATTATGTTGTCTCACCCTAAATGATTTGTAACTCGCAAAAAGAAATGGAGCAGTCATTCCAATCTTTATTGGTATCTAATAGATAATCAGCACCTTTTGAAATTATGTTATATCACGATAATTACAAGTTTCTAATTTTAAAATAGATGAATTAAAATGAACACACTTTTTAAACATGTTAATATGTGAAGTTCTTAGCAGGCAAATAAAAACAAGAAAGGAAATTTTTCATTTAAAAATTATATGTCTGCATGGTATTTTATTTTTTAAGTTTATTTATTTATTTTGAAAGAGAGAGAGAAAGAGTGTGTGTGTGAGAGGGCGAGAGGCAGAGAGAGAGAGAGAGAGAGAGAGAGAAGCCCAAGCAGATTCCATGCTGTCAGCACAGAGCCCAATGCAGAGCTTGATCTCATGTACTATGAGATAATGACTTGAGCTGAAGTCAAGAGTCAGATGCTTAACTGACTGAGTCACTCAGGCCCCCCATTTATATGGTATTTTAATGCAATGAGCATGCATTACTTTTATTATTAGAGAAAGAGACATATATGAAGAACTATGTGAAAATTGTAGTATTCTATATAGTATTTTATATATTAAGGGACATAACTATATAGTTTTGAAGGAATTTAGAAGTAAATGAGACTGCAAAGTCTTTATTGGGAGGATCTTGCATGAAAATTTGCTCTAGATTTAAGCACTGTGGAAATTTTGTCCCATAATCAGAGAAGATGAGGTTTTAACCTGGAGCCTCACTCATTTTGAAAGTCATTCCAAGGATGCATTGTTATTATAGGAATATCTGGGTTTAGCCAGGTTGTACCATGAAATAAGATTCATGCCCCAGAGGCAAACATTGAGAAAAAAAAAAAAGAAACATTTTTTTTTAAGTGAAAAAAGCAGACCATCTTTAGGAGGGCAAGATACATTATGTTCTTGACCTAAGAAAGCTATAGGATAAAGGCTCTTTGCTGAAGGACAAATGTAGAAAGAATACATGGCAAAAAATATTATTTTTCTATGGGAAAATAAACTACCCAGAGACCTAACAAAACTCAACTGACCACAGGGGGCCATTCAGTCTGAGACAGATTCCTACAGCTAGAGAAGCAGAACTAAAGTCAGTCAAAGGCCAGAGATCCAATCAGAGAAATGTCAGTTTGAAAAATAGTGAGAAAAACGTACCATGTAAGCTTGGAGTTTCAGAAGCTCCTTGGCATTTGCCTGGATAAAAAAGTTAATGGCTTTAGCAGAGTTTTTTGTCTTTTGTTTTTTGTTTTTTTGTTTTTTTTTTGATGAATAGTTTCGGGGAAGAACTGGCAGATAATAATGGAGTAGGGAAGGAAGTAAAGAAGCAGTCTTTGGTGATGGGAAGAGAAGGGATCCAGAACAATTGTGGAGAACATTTTCTTCATTTTATTAAAAGACAAAGTTGAACACACCAGAAAGATAAAAGCAAGATGGTAAGCTGAAAGTGGAGAAGTAATTGTAAGGGAAAGAAGGTACCAAGTACCAAGTGCAGGTGCTAAGTCAAGTTGAGGACAGTGGAAAACTAGGATGTGTAGGGAAAAGTAGTAATCACAAGGCAGTGCTGAAAACCACAAATTTGCTTTCCAAGTTATGGATGTCAGCACATAGCAAGAAGTCGTAGTTATGACAGAGGGCAAGAGGGAAAGGAAAGCACGGATTTGAGCATTTACAATAATTAACCTAAAATCTAAAGTAGATAAAGAGGAGTATGAGGAAAATTTGCAGCTGAGGAATTGAGAAAAAGTTTTTCTAGTGCATCTGGATAAGTTGGCTGTCTTGATCAAGTTGGAGTATTGGGAGGTTGGAGGGAGAGGTGGGTTGTAAACCACCTAACAAGCTCTGTAATTCAATACAATTTACCAGTAGTGTTAGTGTATCTTCAGTTCATAATGGAAGATGTGGAGCTTCAACACAGTACATGTTTGATTGAACAAATAGTTAAACCAAAATAAAGTGCTTTATTACTATTAGTATTAGTCCTGAAAATAAACCTGTTTGTAGCTAAGTTTCATGAAAAAGTACCACAATCTTTGTTAATATAATAATAAAAACCAGGAGGGGATTTTTGTTTGGTTTTTGTTCTTTTTTTTTTTTTTTAATACAGCATTAGCTTTGCCATCAACTCTATGGATTTTAGGCCACATAGATCTTTTAATGGGAAACACAGACTATAAGCTATCCAGTTACTTGCTAATGATGTCAAATTTGATTTCCCTGCCATTCAAGTAGTCTCAAAAGTATGCTGATACAGCTGATATTTGAGAACATAAGGAATAGGTTTCCTCTTATTTCCTTAAAATTTTCCAAGATGCATTCTTGTATTCAGTTAGTTAACTGGAAATTATATACCTGAACCACATTACTGTCCCACCACCCTTACAAAATGCCTCTACAGAATAACCTTTATTATTTACGCTTAGTCTTCACCCAGAGATGCTATTAAAGCAGAAAAAAGAGAAATGTCCCTTATTATTAAGAATATAATTGATTTGACAGCTCACTGAACCACTATGCAAAAGTGTCTATGGCAGATCACTCTAAGAATCCTACAGGTGGAGGTTTTATTCCTCCTGGTGGCTTACTTTAGTTTGGGCTACTAGATAATTAAAGTTCCCTCACATTTCTTTGCCCAGTTTGCTCAGTTCCTGAACTTCTGCCCTTTTCTTATCTTTCTTTCTTGCTTTTTTTTAAAATTATTTTTTTTCTGTATTTAATGTAAGACTTCCCAAAATGATTTTGTAACTGACAATCTATCCATAAAAAACATAGTAAATCAGCTAATCATTCCTTGAATCAAATTAGTCAAATAATTTTTATTATTTATTAAAAAAATTAAATTATTTTTGACTAAAAAAGTTTAATTCTATTGGTTTATTTTTGTATTGTTAGTTTGTATCTAAGTTTTTATTTATTTTATTTATTTTTTTTCAACATTTTTTATTTATTTTTGGGACAGAGAGAAAGAGAGCATGAACGGGGGAGGGGCAGAGAGAGAGGGAGACACAGAATCGGAAACAGGCTCCAAGCTCCGAGCCATCAGCCCAGAGCCTGACGCAGGGCTCGAACTCACGGACCGCGAGATCGTGACCTGGCTGAAGTCGGACGCTTAACCGACTGCGCCACCCAGGTGCCCCATCTAAGTTTTTATTTAAATTCTAGTAAAATACAGTCTAATATTAGCTACAGATATACATTATAGTGATTCACCACTTCCATACAATTCATGGTGCTCATCACAAGTACACTCCTTAATCCCCATCACCTATGTCACCCATTCCCCCAGCCCTCTGGTAAACATCACTGTGTTCTCCATAGTTAAGAGTCTGTTCCTTGGTTTGCCTCTCTCTCTCTCTCTCCCCCCGCCTGCCTTTGTTTTCTTATTTTGTTTCTTAAATTCCACATATAATTGAAATCATTTGGTATTTGTCTTTCTCTGACTGACTTATTTCACTTAGCACAATGCTCTCCAGCTCCCTCCACGTTGTTGCAAATGGCAAGATTTCATTCTTTTTGATGGCTAATATGTGTGTGTGTGTGTGTGTGTGTGTGTGTGTGTGTGTGTGTGTGTGTGACATCTTTATCCCTTTATTTGTCCATGCACACATGGCCTGTTTCTGTAATTTTGCTATTGTGTATAATGCTATTATAAATACTGAGGTGCTGTATCCTTTTGAAAGTGTAGTTTTGTATCCTTTGGGTAAAGACCTAGTATTGCAATTGCTGGATCAGAGTAGTTCTATTATTAGTTTTTGAGGAACATCTATAATCTTTTCCAAAATAGTTGCAACAGTTTGCATTCTGACCAACATTGCAAGAGGGTTTTCCTTTCTCCACTTCCTCACTGACACCAGTTGTTTCTTGTGTTGCAGATTCTAGCCATTCTAACAGGTGTGGAGTAGTTTTGTAGTTTTGATTTGCACTTACCTGATGATGAGTGATGTCAAGCATCTTTCCATGTGTCTGTTGTCCATCTGG
>NW_024412405.1:40056650-40057764 GCF_014898765.1 Herpailurus yagouaroundi
GTATCTTATAGTTTTTGGTGCATTTGTAAATGGGATTGATTCCTTAACTTCTCTTTCTGCTGCTTCATTATCTGTGTATAGAAATGCAACAGATTGCTGTATGCTGATATTGTTTCCTGTGACTTTACTGAATTCATTTATCAGTTCTAGCAGTTTTGGGGTGGAGTGTCAGGTTTTCTATGTAGAGTATCATGCCATCTGCAAATAGTGGAAGTTTGACTTCTTCCTTGCTGATTTGGATGCCTTTTATTTCTTTTTCTTGTCTGATTCCTATGGCTAGGACTTCCAGTACTATGTTAAGTAATAGTGGTGAAAGGGATCATTCCTTCTTGTTCCTTACCATAGAGGAAGTGCTCTCAGTTGTTTGTTTTTGTTTTTCCCAGTTAGGATGACATTCTCTGTGTGTTTTTCAGGTATGGCCTTTATTATGTTGTGGTATGTTCCCTCTAATCCTATTTTGTTGATGGTTTTTATCATGAGTGAATGTTATTAAGTGCTTTTCTGCAACTGTTGAAATGATCATATGGCTCTTATACTTTCTTTATTAATGTGATGCATTATATTGAGGGGATACTGACCCTTAATCAGTATGTCATTTGCAATTATCTTCTCCCATTCAGTAGGTGTCTTTAAATTTTGTTGATTATTTCGTTTGCTGCACAGAAGCTTTTTATTTTGATGGATTCCCAACAGTTTACTTTAGCTTGTGCTTCCCTTGCCTCAGGAGACATATTGAGAAAAGAGTTGCTATGTCAGATGTTGGAAAAAGTACTGCCTATGCTCTCTTCTAAGATTTTTATAGTTCCAGGTCTCCCATTTAGGTCCTTAATCCACTTTGAATCTGTCTTTGAGTCCTTTTTTTGTTTTGTTTTTGTTATTTGACAATGAGTCTGGCTAAATAAAAGTTTATAAATTTTGCTGATCTTTTCAAAGAACCTGTTCCTGGCTTCACTTATCTGTTCTAATTTTTGTTGTTATAGTTTCTACTTGGTTTATTTTTGCTCTAATCATTATTATTTCCTTCTTCTACTTTTGGGTTTTGTTTGTTTTTACAGTTTATTTACTTTGAGAGAGAGAGAGAGAGAGAGAGAGAGAGAGAGAGAGAGAGAGAGAG
>NW_024412405.1:40057774-40103476 GCF_014898765.1 Herpailurus yagouaroundi
GAGAGAGAGAGAGAGAGAGAGAGAGAGAGAGAGAGAGAGAGAGAGAGAGAATGAATCTCAAGCAGGCTTCTTGCTTTCAGCTCAGAGCCCAATGTAGGGCTTGATCCCACAAACCGTGAGATCATGACTTAAGCTAAACTCAAGAGTTGGTCGCTTAAACACCTGAATCACCTACATGCCCCTAATTTTTTTTTTTGCATATCCATTACTGCTTTTTTTTATTTGTGGTTACCATTTCATTTATATATAACATCTTCTTCCTATAGCAGTCTCTATTAAGCTGATAGTCACTTAATTTTGAATGCATTCTTTAGTCCTCTCTCCTCTCCATTTCAGATATTTGAGTCACATTTTGTATCCTTTTATTTTGTATTTCTCTTGAATAATTTTTTACAGTTACATGTGTCTGAATTGTTTTACTTTTGCACTTCCTAATTTTCTTACTCTTATTCATGGTTTTTGTTTTCCACTCACAGAGTCCCCTTTAACATTTTTCCCCCTTAACATTTCTTGTAGGACTGGTTTAGTGATCATTAATTCTTTTAACTTTTGTTTATCTGGGAAACTCTCTCTCCTTTTATTCTGAAGAATAGTCTTGCTGGATAGAGTATTCTTGACTGCAGATTTTTCCCTTTCAGCACCTTGAATATATAGTGCCTTTCCTGGCCTATAAAGTTTCTGCTGAAAAATCAGCTGATAGCCTATTGAAGTTTCCTTTGTATATAACTGTGTTCTTTTCTCTTTCAACCTTTAAAATTATTTATCACTATATTTTTTTTTTTGCCATTTTAATCATTATGTTTCTTGGTGTGGACCTCTTTGGGTTGAATTTATTGGGGGATCCTTCTGCCTCCTGAATCCAATTCTCTGTTTCCCTCAACAGATTTGGAAAGTTCCCAGCTCTTCAAATACATTCTTCCCCCCTTTCTCTATCTTACCTTCTGGGATCCCTATAATGCAAATGTTATTATATTCAACGGTGTCATTGACTTTTTTAAATCCATTCTCATTATGCAGTATTGTCTCTCACCTGTTCAGCTTGATTACTTTCCATGACTCCATCCTCCAGTCACTTATATACTCCTCTGCTTCCTGTAGCCACTGTTTATTCCATCTACTGTATTTTTAAAATGTTTATTTATTTTTGATAGAGAGATAGAATGCAAGCAGGGGAGGGGCAGAGAGAGAGGGAGACACAGAATCTGAAGCAGGCTCCAGGATCTCAGCTGTCAGCATAGAGCCTGATGTAGGGCTTGAACCCAAGGACCATGAGATCATGACCTGGGCTGAAGACAGAGTGTCAACTGACTGAGCCACCTAGGCTCCCCTCATCTACTATATTTTTTATTTCATTTATTGAGTACTTCATTTCTGATATGTTATTTTTTATCTCTCTGTCAAGAGTCTCACTCATGTCTTCTGCCCCTTTCTGAAGTCCACTGAATACCTTTATGATCATTACTTTAAATTCTCTGTTAGGCATATTACTTATTTCATATAGATCTTCTGCTGTGAGTTTGTCCTGTTCTTTCATTGGGGAAATATTCCTCTCTCTCTCTTCATTTTGTCCACCTCTCTGTGTCTGTGTTTCCAGCATGCTTGAAGTGGGTGAGTTCTCAGGAGAGCTCAACAGCAAGACACACTGGTAGCATATTAGGTAGCAAGTGTCTGTGCAGCCACTATTCCTGCAGGTGACTCTGTGTTCATGCTGGAGAGTAGGGGAGGAAAACAGGGCCTGCCAGCTCTTTTTCTCAGAGAAGTACCCCAACATGTTCTGAAATTCATATACACAGATCTACCTCCCATTCCCCCAGGCGTTGTGTAAACTGTTGCTTCTATGTTACCTCTCTGTGGGCTGCTGTCTCTTTAAGGTCGGGGACCCAGATTTTACCCTCCAGGCTTACCTACTGAGTCAGCTGACTTTTAAGCTACAGGCTCCAAGTGCAGCTGGTTATATAAACTCAAGAAATTTGGTCCCTCTGTTTTTCAAAGCCAGACATTATGGGGATCTGTCTTCTCATGTGGGTTCCCTGGTGCTTTCCCCTCTCTATACCTGCAGTTCCTCCCTCCTATGGGCAGCTTCTGATCATAGTTTCTGCTCTTCCTAACCTGTCAGATGTGGCTTCTTTTCTACATTTAGTTGTGGAATTTGTTCTGCCAGTCTTCTGATTGCTCTCCAGTCTGTTAACTCAGATGTGAGTGATATCGAATTGCAAAGATGGGATGGGATGAGCTTAGGGTCCTCCTACTCCACTATTTTCCCAAGCTACTCTGCTTTAATAGCTATTTATAAATGTGAATAGCTCAGTTAAATCAGTATCAATTGTTTTAACTTTCAAAAAATTTAACAGTTTAAGGCATGAAAGGGTAAGAGATAGGAGAGGAACAGCATCTTTGACAGGAAAAGAGAAAACAATTGGGAAACTTAAGGAAGCCAAAACAATTTGATTACTGATTTGAGCAAACACGGGATCAGCAACTTAAATCAGACTCAAATAAGTCAGGGATCTTAGTATCAATATTTATGAAATACTTTCAACAATAAAGATGATAAAGAAAGAAGCTCATATGAAGCAGAGATGGCATAGGAACATTAAGGACAGGTTTTCAGCATTTTTCTTCCTGCATTGGAAGTGATCCTCTGGCTTAGAATGATGTCTGTAAGGGCCCTCACATAGTGGGGCACACTAGTGGTATTATTTATATCCTAGAATATTTAGTAGTTTATGTGACATTCTGCAGAAAACTAGTTCTATAGATTCTCAGTTCTATATACTAGAATTGACAAGTACGGGACATTATGCCAAGGATATTTCATAGATAAATTCTTTCCCCAAGTAAGTATCCTCATTTGTCTATTTACAAAGAAGTCCTATTTATAAGAAGATAAAATTTAGCCACTTTCCATCTTTCTTTTCCCTGGGGGGATCCTCCTGGTGAAGAGAGTGAGTGGATCATACAACAGAGAATTTAATTCCTTTCCCTTACTAATACATCACAATTTTGCCTTCTTTTGGTACTTGTGTTTAAAGTTGTAAGAACAAACAAGGGACACTAATTTGAAAAACAAGACCTATGTTAAATTTGGAGATACAAAAAGCCATAAAAATGGACTGGAGAAATCTGATTACTATATCTATAAACTCAAAGTATTTTTCCTTGTTTTTCATTACTCTGTTGTCCTTTCCATGTCTTCAGTTCTTTCTACAACATCTAAAGAGATATTAAGTAACTTTTCCCAAGATGACCATTATGTTATTTAATAGTTAACCAACACAAAACTCAAGGTCTTCCAAATTAGAAAAAAAAAATGATTTTTTTTTTTTTTTAGTTTTTCCTCTTCATTGAAATATCTCATATGCTATTTATCTCAATCTTGCAACCAATTTATTATATGACTTATTGAAAAAAATTCATCCAGGGGAACCTGGGTGGCTCAGTTGGTTAAGCATCCAACTCTCAATTTTGGCTCAGGTCATGATCATAGGGTTTGTGAGATAGAGCCCCACATTGGGCTCTGTGCTGACAGCATGGAGCCTGCTTCGGATTCTCTTTCTCCCTGTCTCTCAACCCCTCCCTCATTCTCTCTCACTCTCAAAATAAATAAATAAACTTAAAAAAATCTATATAGAATCTAACATACTCACCACCATGTTGGATTTCAAGGACACAATGTAGAGTAAACTATATGCCCTGCCCTCAAATGTAGATTTATTGTATTTGTAAAAAGTACAGTAGTAAGCAAAAAATATTATGGAGGTACATATAAGGGGATTGTACCCTAGGTCTTGATGGTTAGTGTAGGCTTTCTGAGGCCAGAAGTTAGTCAGTTAGGATGGGGAAAATTATTCCATGCAGAAAGAGCAATAAATACATCAGCTTAGAAATGAGAAGAAAAGATCAATGTATTAGTATTTGTTCAATATAGATTGAACAAAGTATGTGGAGAAAGAGACAGTATGAAGTAGGAATGGACACATGATAAGAAATTAAATATTAAAAAAAGTTTGAAGAAAATGCCAAGACTTGGGAATTTATTCTGTAATCAACTGGTAGTCTTTGAGGTTAAGCATCACAATGTCACGACCACATTTATTTCTTAGAACATAAAGCAAAGCTTCTGTCTTCAATAAATGAGTCACTGGGTTAAATACAATTAAATACAATTCTTTAATTCAAAAAACTGCATGGTGATATTAATGTGTTGACATTTATTACCAATGTCACAGAGGGAGATTTATTATGCAGTGTTTTCCAATCCCATTTGACTACAGACTTCTCCATCCTCTTCCAAGATTATGATAGCCAAGAATCAGTGTTTCCTACTTTATATGAGAAAATTAGTTGTTATATAATATAGAAATAGATTGAATATAAACATTACTGGAATCAAGAAAATTGGAAAAGAGTTTTTTGCAGTAATACAATTGAGAGAGATTTTAAAGGGATGAACTAAGATATTGGGGAAGTGGAGGAATGCGTACATGGATTTGAAAGACAGTAAGCATGTGGAATTTAGAGGAACAGAATAATCTCCAAAGGGAACTGGCATAGGTTATCTGAAATACTTTTCCAGATAATTTGATAACCTCTCCTTCAACACTGCCAAGAATCAGTTGTCAAGGCGTGATACAAGTTTATGGGTACCAGGTTGTGATCATGACTTATGATCTCTTAGCCCACCTTGAGATAAAAAGTAACATCTAATAAACCAGTCACATCTAGACACACTGACATGTTCTACATCTAGACAAAGAAGGTCTTATTCTCATTCTGTCACCCATTTCTGTTTTCCAGTCGTAGGTCCTTATCTAAGATGTGTAATTCTTCCCTTTATCCTTAAGAAGAAACTATCTTGGCTTTAACATTACTATCCCATCCAGTTTGCCATAATATAGTGCAGTAATCATAGAAATTCCAAAGCTAAATAACAAATAGTAACAAAGAGGGTATTAATTATGCACCATATGCTGTGGCTTTAAACAATTTAGATATGCTGGCTTTACTGTAAAAAGAGATCTGGGGGTGGGGGGATGGCATTATATGTAACATTAAATTGTTTCTTATATACTTTTTATCATGGATTGCAGTAAAGTACCCTGAGTTGGTAGGTTGCTGACCTAAAAGAAATATGACAAAAATTTAGTGAGTCAAAGAATCAATGGGGTGGATGAGTAAGAATGAATTGTAAAATCATGACCCCAACTGAATTCATGCTTTTGACTTTTCTTCCTGCCATATATGATATCACTAAGACATAGAAAACTGAGGGAACAAAAGAGATGTATTTCATTCTGATAAATATTGAGAAACCTATTTTGAGGTTAATGCATTGATACTATTTAAATTTTAAAATATGGTGTGCTTTGCAAAATTAAGGGGTGCCTCAGTAGGTTGAGCATCTGACTCTTGGTCTCAGCTCAGATCACGATCTCACAGTTTATGAGTTTGAACCCTGTGTTGGGCTTTCTGCTAAAAGCATTAGAGCCTGGCTGGGATTCTGTCTCTACCTCTTTCTGCCCCTCCCCTGCTCTCTCTCTTTCTCAAAATAAATAAAATGGAAAAAAAAAGTAAAAAGTAATTAATATTCTAAAATAGTAAAAACAAGTGCGTGAATTTCTAAAGTGAGCACAAAAATATAGGTAATGGGGCATTCTCTGGCAAAAGTGTAATAATAATTACAATATTTAAAAAATATCTTTTCCCACTGTTGAACAAATACGTCGTATCTGAGAGATGGGGAGGAAGCAGCTTCTAACCACATATTTGTTTTGTTTTATAGATACCTTCATTTTAAAACTGTATTTTGTTTTAAAGTGCTCTTCAGAGTACTATTCCCTGGGAGAAATTATTCATAAATGGCACTAATGAGTGTCAAGCTGCATTTCAAGGCATTTTGAAAATTGTCCTATTAATTAATAGTGTAATTAAGCTTTTGTCAGTGACATATCATATTTCTGACAGGAATAGATGGCCTGTGTAAGTCAGTGCCAGGCAGTCATCCAGGCAGCCACTGTGTATAATGGATGGGAGCAATTTAGTGCAGGTTTACAGTGATGGGACCACCTACGTGAGGAAGGCTGGCAACTTGCATACACAAACAGTACTTTGCACTGTACTTCGGGAAATAACTGTAGCTGAGATTGATGTGGCCCCCTCCGTAGGATGACACATTAGCCTTTTACCATTAAACCATAAATAGTGTTTCTCTGCGCTTTTGTGACAAAAATGTCAATTAGCTTCCAAATTTCATTTTCATTTAATTTTTTTTCTAATTCCATTTGCATATTAATGTGAACATGGTTCAGAACTGTTAGATTATAATACCTCACTAAGGCTAATAGGATGTAATACACACTTATTGAGGGTAATAGTTATATGTATTTAAATGTTCCTCCCCACCACAACCCATCTATTTGTGTAAGAGTTGTGCCACTGTTTAATGTCTCTTGAATATGAGTGTGTCATATACAGTAAGATTTAAACTTGGATACAGGAAAATTATTTTTAAAAATCTATAATCTATAGAGAAAAAAGATCTAAGTACACTAGCATCAGCACAACTAAATAGAAATAATTTTATTCTGGTCTCCCTTCACAATAGATCTCTATTAATTTTAGTATTAATAATTTACATCCTGGCTCCAGCTATCAAGGTCTTAAAATTGAATGATAATCAAATACAATGATGGAATTTCCTTGGTCGAAACATTTTACTTCAGTGAAGCTCACAGGTTTAGAATGACTTTTTACAGAATAACTTTTTTCTCGTATTTTTTTTAAATTTTCTGATACTTAGTAATCAATTTTTATTTTAAAAATATACTATAATAAAAATTATAAAAGTGTATTTTAATTGGTATCATCTATATTTAAGGCTCTAGTTTTCCAATATCTTCCAAGGTTTAAATAGAATTATAACATGGCTAATTGGCACTAGTTCAGAAATCAGTGTTACCATACTTAGACTCAGACTTTTTAAAGCAGAAAAAAGACATTAAAGATCACCCAGCTCAACCCACTTCATTTTACAGATGAAAAAATTGAAGCCTGAGAGATTATTTAAGTTGCCCAAGGTCATGTAGCTAGTAAGTGGCACAGAGAGAAATAGGACCTGACAAGTTCCTAAGAAGAACATGTTTTTTTTTAGAGGTTGTTTTCAAAGTTAGTTTTTTAAGGATATCAGTTTAGATTTAAATGGAAATAGAAAGATTAAATAAGCAAAATGACAGAGAGAACAGAAGAGAGGAAAAGAAAAAAAAAGCAACAGGGAAGGAGGGAGGGAGGAAGGAAGGAAGAAGAAAAGGAAAGGAATGAGGGGTGACACAAAAAATGTATAATGTTGTAAGGATCTTACTTCAATGCTTTAAGATACCTCATCAATTTGATAAAGTGGACTGCTCATCTTTTCAGACATGGATTGATTGTATAACATTGTATAGTAAATCACTAACTTACAGACGAGGTGTGTTCCAGAATTCTATTTTGCAACTTATTTTTTAAACCATTTTAGTCACAGGAACAAGGTTACACAGGTCTACACTCAACAGTTTACATAACCTGTAGTGAACTTTAAACACTTGTAGTGAGAAATACCAAAAATCAGGAATAAGAATCACTTTGACACTTGGAGTGAAGAGTTAAGAGGAAATTCTAGCAGGCTCAGAAATGTGGGTTGTAGGCAAGTTAATAGGTTAGCAATCCTTCAAAGAAATATTCTTTAACAATTTGTCCCAAATTTCTTTAAAGAAAACATTGAGCACTCGTGAAAAAAGGCAGAGAGGAAAAGCTGCTGATGGTGGCTTTGGCCTTTTTTAAGTTCATCCTTATGATTCAGCCTTTTTCCTGAAATTTGGATATCCCACTCAGCAAAATAATGTCCTTCTTTTAACCCAACTCATCTTCTCTAGAAGGTAGTTTAGATTTTGTTACATAAGCATTCCTTCTTTGAAGAGTCTTATCACCCAATACAGTTTAGTAAAGTATGTCCTCCAGTCACATAGCACTTACACTAATAGAAGTTTCTAGCAATGGCTTTAACATTCTTTAGAACAATATTTAGATGATAGTCTTCTGTGCTATATTATGATCCTTACTTCTTTTCCACATATATATAGATTCATTTACTTCTTAGAGTTACACTATATGGTAGATATTGGTATTACTGTCATTTTATAGATAAGGAAACTGAGGCACAAATATTAAGCAGATTGACTAAAGTTACATAACTAGTAGAAAGCAGAGATGAAATTAAAACCATCCAGACCACCTAGTTCTAAGAGTCATGGAGAGATAGTATTACCAGCTCCCTGTTGGAAGGGGAGAAGATTAGTAAATGTAGTGTTAAATTAGAGAAGTGATAATGATTTTCTTTTTATTATTGTTCTCCATTTTCTATCTTCCACTTCTGTGGAAGAGAAAAAGTCATGGTAGAAGCAGCAATTTATCACAAGGGTCAAGTGGCAAAGGTTTTTCTCTCCTTTCCCCTTTTTGGAGGCGGAAAAATCAAAAGAAAATATTCTGGAAGAAGGAGAGGAACTCAACATTATAGGGGTTTTCTTGTCTTCTGAGGATACCTTTGTGTTACAGATTGAATTATACTCCCCCCCCCCAAAAAAAGGTATGTTAAAGTCCTAAACCCCAGTAACTCAGAACGTGACCTTATTTTAAAATAGGGTTTTATACAGGTAATCAAGATAAAATAAAGTCATAGGGTGGACCCTAGTCCAATAAGGATAGTATTTTTTAAAAAGGGGGGAATTTGGACAGAGACAAACAGGCACATAGGCAGGATACATGTGAACATGAAAGCAGAGACTAGGGTGATGCATTTATGGCCAGGAAACACAAAAGGTTGTAATAAACCACGAGAAACTAAAAGAAATGTGCAGAATAGATCCTCCCTTACAGCCCTCAGATGAAACCAACTCTGACACCTCAGAATTCTAGTCTCCAGAAATTGGAGACAATTTCTGTTGTTCAAGCTACTCAATGACAATGCTTTGTTACAGCAACCCTAATAAACTAATACACCTTGAGAGCCCACTCTGAGTTGTATAGATGGAGGAAACCCACATAGGACATAGTGGGTCGGGAGGAATGAAAGTCATACATCTAGATGTGGAAGATATGAGCATTTCATGTGGCCATTGAATTAGGGAAATTTTATTATGCAAAAGTTAAACAAAATAATTGAAAAGCAAAGCAAAAATCTGCTGTTTATCCGGGATCTTAAAATTCAGTCACTCATTACCCTAATTTTACTCCAACTATATGCATTATGTTTTAGCAAAGGTCTTTTTATGACATTCACATCAATATGTACCAGGTGTAAATCTTACTCTATGTTTGGGAATGTGACAAAGATCATAGTACTTCAATGTCTAAAAAAATAAGTCAGACTCAAGGTCTGTCTCATCTGAATCTTAGAATATTCATTATCGGTTTTATGATCAAGTAAAGTTTGGAGTATGGGGAGCATCTTTCTGGGAACTCGTAAGAATACAGGATATTTATTCAGAAACAGAGGAAGACTACTACCCTTCAGTCACTGACACCTGTATTTCCCAAACTTAAATAGTGCTTTGAAACAGGAGGTTAAATAGTTTACCTGCTACTCTTGAACAAAGCACATTTTGCTGAATTTGAGAAATACATATAATAAAATTTCTATCTGATGTCCTGTCAGCTCCCAGAGTAACACCAGAAGACAGACTTGCACCAAGATCTGAGATGAGCAGACTAGTGACTCTTGTTCTATCTTGAAGGTTCCTCTCTCCATATAGCTGCTTCCAGTAGGCCCAACCTCATCCTTTGTATAAATCTTTTCACATGGCTAGCTTTGATTTAGAAATCTCTCCTGAAGGAAACTGCCCTGGGAAGGGAGTGGGGGTCTTAGGAAGAAAATAGGAAGTGAAAACATAAAAACAGTGAAATACCCTGTCACAACTATCTCATTGTCTGCTAGATGTCTCCACTTCTAAGAGTCCAGAGTTCCATAAAATCAACAGAACCTAAAAGAACTCCTCACATTGCACCAACTCCACCTACGAAGGCAATACCAATTTGTCCCACCACATGTTGGGCACTGTGATACACCCAGTTCCCTAAAGCAGACAGCTGCTTTTATTCTTGACTCTTACTTTCTGTAACTCCATATCCAACCAAAAGCCAAATCCCTACTCTGCTATCTCCTTGAAAATCTGTCTTAAATCTATCCATTGCCACTACCTTAGTGAATCATTATTGTTGATTGGGTCCTGCACCATGTGAACCATTCAATACCTGAACCTATCAACAATACCATTCAACAGCTTACCACACCCCCTAAATGGCCTCTGTGCTTCAAATGTTGCCTCTCCAATCCATTTTCCACATTTTGTTGTTTTAAAACATCAAATTTGATCAGAGAATTACTTTGCCCAGGATTCCACAATGGCTTTGATGGTTTTCAGGGTGAAATCCAAAACTCCTTTTAATGCACACAAGGCCTTTCATCATCTAGTTCCTGGTTACTTTTATGCATTTCTATCTTACCACTATTTTTCTCCCTACCCTACTCACATACTTCATAATTTATGTATCCAATTTACTGAACTATTTTTATTATAAGCATTTTCTGGAATTTCTCTTGCCTCTAAGCTTTTGAAAGGCTATCCTTCCCTGGAGTGCTCCTCACTAACCCACTTACATCTCCATTTCATTTTGTCTCACTTCATTAACAACATTTCACCCTTAAAAAATCAATAGAAACATCAAGTCTTCTGGAAGTTTTCCGTGAACTCCTAACATTCTGGGTTAGAAGAACCTCTTATGTGCTCAGATCACTCTGTGGCTTCTCATTACTGCATCGTGCTGTGTTATGATTATCTGTTCCCTTGTCCATCTTCCTCAGCTAGATTATAAACCCTTCCAGAAAATGATGATGGCTTATTAATCACTACATCCCTGGTGCCTTATAGAGTTTTGTCATTTAGCAAGTGCTAAGTGTTGAACAAATGACTGAATACCCCAAGGGCATATGTGAGAGTTACACAGGTAATACAGGAACTGCCTATTAAACTTACTTCATTACCATCTCTTTATAGGAATCTTAACATTACTCTATCAAAATAGTTGAAATAGATAAACAAATGAATCCATTTCTAAGACTTAAAAAAAAAAGGAAAGGGGATACCATATGTAGTATAAAGAGTTTATTGTTATTAATCTTTTTTTTTCTTGTAGTTTAGAACCCAAAATAACTTTATTATGCTAAAAGTCTTGCAATATGACTTTTTAGATATTCACTAATGATTGGTTCTGCACTAAATGCATAAAAAGAGCTCGGTATCCATTTGGTGAATATCTAATATGTTTAAATTAAATTGGCAACTCATTATAGTGACTAAGACATAGAATTACTTTGTCATAAATTATAGGTAATCTGTATTTTCACATTAACTCTATTACCAGTAATAGAGTTTTAATGTGGTACTTACACTTTGATAAAATAGAAATCGTGTTGCCACTAGAAATATGTAAGATGTGGAGAGAGAGAAAAAAATGGGGAAGTCAGAAGAAAAAAGGAATGAAAGATGTGGAGGAGAATGAAGAATTATAGAAAAAAACAGAATGAGTAAAAATATAACAACAAAGACAGGAAGGAAGAAAAAGGATGGAAGAAAAAGTAAGAGGATGGGCTGCAGAAATTGTAGGAAAGTATGAAATAGAAAAATAGAGAAGGAAAAAGGGACTACAACATATGAAATGTATATGGATCCCTGTTATACTAAGAAAATGAAACGATGCAAACGCAAATGCATATACCATCCATGTAGTTTAAACAGGAAGTTTCAAATGGCCAGCAAAAAGAAACAGAAAGATATCAATATACATTTCTGAAAAATTTTATAATGATTATTAAGAAGCTTATACTATAGCCTGAAATTACTACAAAAATCATAGATCATAGTTCTACTCGTTGTTCAAAGGGGTAAATGCCTCTCCTTCACTCTCCAACCTGAGCAAATGGAAGAGAACAGTAGGTAAAGCTGTCAGGTTTGTGCTTATCAAAGTGAATTCCATGTACCTTCCTTAGTGGTTCTAGGTTCTCCAGTAACAATATACATCCAGAGTGAGGGGAAGGATCGATGTGCAACATACTCATTAGCCTAGACATTACCAAAAAACATGCTCAGTGGTCCCATTTTATAGAAGCATTTTTCTCCTAAGGACATAGTATTTTATTTCCCCAGTAGATTTTCTTTAAACCTACTTTATGTGTCTGTAGTAATGCCTATGGAATTCACTATTTGAAAATCTTGTTAGAAAATAAAGGAAAGCTTCTGTAGTGGATTTTAGGAATTGGACATTTTGGAAGGTCATATTGAAAAGAATAAGGAAAAGGGACTTTCTGACTCTCTTTTTATCTCTCATATGATTAATTTTAATTCTGCAGTATACAAGAATGGAAAATGCAAAGTACAAACTTACAGAAGACAGAATAAATCACAATGTTAAGAGAAAAGAGCTGTGGATAAACAAGAGAGGAACTGATTGAATGGCCTAACGTATCACAAATTCAGAGACACTGGTGTTAAATTGGATTTCTATAAATATGGCTGTTGGTTCAAGACCTTAAGGGCATAAATTTGATAGGAGATGAAAATAGTCTACATTTTCAAATTTTCTCTGCTAGCTATAGTCAAAGTTTCAAAAATTCATATACATAAAAGGGGAAAATTTGAGTTAGGAATGAATAAAATAATATTTGGAAAATTGTCCTTATCACCCTTAGAAGAATAAATACCAACATTCATAGTTGTGGATTCATTTACTACCATAAAAATTTTTATGTAAGAAAATTAATACCAACAGATATACTGGGCCCAAATCTTCCATTTTACATGAGGAGATACAGTTGAGATAAATGTGTTTTGCAGGTGGTATGGGAGTGGAGGGAAATAGGGTATCTGGAGGGAGGGATATGGAATTATATACAGGTTTTTGGCCATCATATGCTGGTCCTTCTTCCATACTCCTCTCATTTACAAAAAGATTTGTGAGAAGGAAAATTACTGGTAATAAACATAAATACTGTATACAATGATCTCCTCACTCCGAACTCCATAAAAATAGCCTACCTTTTTGTGTTCCAAGGGAATAATTAGGATAAAAGAGTATAACAATATTTTCTAAATTATCCTGTCCTCTTGAGGAAGAATGAACATTAGCAAATCAGCAGACAATTCGCTTGGGAGACTTTTCGGTCATAAATATTCACTTCAGGATTAATTCTCTGACCATTCACCTATTTGTCATAGCTTCTTAATTAAGGCCTTTAATTGAGGAAATAAATATATCATGATATTGAACAGGTATGCCATCTAAAGCCTTTCCTCCAACCTAACCAGATCTAACTTTTAAAATTATCATGCCATTAAAAGAATGTTTCCACAGAAAATTAGAAAAGTAATCTTACAGCATACTTACAGCTTCTTAGGAACAATATTATATTCGTATTCACAGTTACTTTAAACTTTTCTTACTTCTACCTCACTTCTTTTTTTGTACATCACCACTATCCTAACCAACTTATGCTGTTATTAAGTACATACACACTTGTGTGATTCACTACTTTGGGAGTTCTGTGAACACCGGAAACACTTTTAATTCATTTTTCATCCATTCATCTTTTTATTCTGATGACTTACACAATCCTTTTCAAATGTTATTTGATTTACTATTATTCTGATTTAATGTGCTTATATATAACATAAACACAGCACAGTATCCAGGTAAAAACAGTCAATACTTATACTATACCAAGTATATTAGTAAATGATAGCCGAAACATGATTTTTAAAATAAAATCTGATCTATTTTTTCAACCACAAACTTTAATTAAGTCTTTGGCTAAACTGTTTCCAAGACTAATGATTTAAAAAGATGAGAAATATAAACTACACTAGAATACCACTTATTTTCTAGAAATCAGATTTCAGGTCTCTTAATGTCTCTGACGTAGCTCCTTAGCTAAAAATTTAATGGACCAGGAACAATGATTTTAGTGATTAATAAACACACAGGCAACCTTTGAACTGGGACAGGATGCTGCCTACTGAAACTAAAGAATGAAGAACTGCACTCTTGTAACAAGTGTTAGGGAGGATGTGGAGAGAAAAAACCCTCTTGCACTGTTGGTGGGCATATAAATCCACGGCACTGTGGAAAATAGTATGGAAGTGCCTAAAAAATTAAAAAAAAATAGAAATACTATATGATCCAATAATTCTACTATTGGGTATTTACCCAGGGAAAATGAAAACACAAACTTGAAAAAGATATATGCACCCCTATGTATATTGCAGCTATTATTTACAATAGCCAAGATATGGAAGCAACCTAAGTATCCATCAATAGACAAACTGATAAAAAAAAATCTGAGATGTATATATATACATATAAATATATATATAACGTTGTGCCATTTGAGACAATGGATGAACTTAAAGGGTATTAGGTATGTTAAGTGAAACAAATCAGACTAAGAGACAAATACCATATAATTCCACTCATAAATGGAATCTAAAAAATAAATAAACAAAAAGCAGAGTCATAACTATATACAGAACAAACATGGTTGTCAGAGGGAAGGAGGGGATGGGAGTTGGGGAAAATGAGTGAAGGCCAGAGGGAGATACAAGCCTCCAGTTATCGGAATAAAAAGCTGAGCATAAGGAATATAGTCAATGATACTGTAATAGCAACGTAATAGGATAGATTGTAGCTATATATATGTGGTGAACATAGAATAATGCAAAAACATGTCAAATCACTAAGTTGTACACCTAAAACCAATGTAATACTGATGTCAACTATACTCAAATAAAAAATAATAAAAGACAAAATAAAATAAAATAGAAATACTAAAACACAATGAAAACAAACTGCACTTTGTGGTTATTGGAAAACTGGTAAGAATGCATACTATTTATTGTCCTTCAAGAAGTAGAGACTAATACGGAATTACATATCCAGACAATTAATTAAGAAATATATCTGTAGGGAAAATGGAAAGAGAGCTCAAGGTAACTGGGAAAGCTGTCACACCATGATGCAACTCTGACCCTTTGAAGAAAAGAGTGAAAGAGAGAATGTAGGATGAAAGTGTCTTAGACTGGAGTGTGGTCCTTAACAATTGTGACAGGCCAAATGGGAATCCTTGAGGCAAAGTTATCCACTGGAAGAATTTGTCCAACTTTCCCAATAATGAGCTTGTCCTGGTATCCCTGCTAAGCTCAAGTCACTGGTTAGGAACCACTGTGACATATATGGTCTCAGCACATTAGGTTATGTATTTCAGAAAGCAGTAACAAGAATGTCTGATTAATTATGGTCCCCACAGTTGAAGATCTGAGAGCAACATTCACTTGGCTGCCACACTGTTAATGACACAGTGGCAGTGATTTTCAAATTTAAGGGGTGGTAGTGAAGAAGTATAACAGTGATTGATAAAAAGATGGACATTAGGGGTGCCTGGGTGGCTCAGATGGTTGGGTGACCAACTCTTGGTTTTGGCTCGGGTCATGGTCTTGTGGTTCATGGGTTTGTGCCCTGCATTGGGCTGTCTGCTGTCAGCACAGACTCTGCATGGGATTCTCTCACTCCCCTTCTCTCTCTGCCTCAACCCCATGCTCTCGTGTTCTCTCTCTGTCAAAATAAATAAATAAACTTAAAAAAAAAGATGGACATTAGAACAATGGTATGGTTTGAGTGGAAACAAGAATTCCTAGAGTGCTGGTTTGTGTAGAGGCCCTGGAATCTAACTCTTGAATGCAAATCCAAACTCCAAATGTGTTATGTACCTGTGGGTAAATTAATCAAGCTTACTTTTCCTTGATTTTCTCCTTTGTAAAATAAAGTTAATTATTGTGCCTCTCTTCTAGGAAGTATTATTATTCTCTTCTGTTGTTAACACTGAAAGGCTCTTTGAAGGTGATGCCAGTCAACAACATATATTCTCCATGGTTAAAGCCCACACTACTATGAACTCACCAGTTGGACTGTTTTATGTGTGAGGTGGAAATATAGAATGGATAAGGAAATCACCTCTGCCTTCACAAGAAATACAAAGGATCAAAAAGAGTTATCAAGATTCTTGCTCCAAAATACATTTAGGCCCATGGATTAAGTTAGTATACATTAGGTTCCATTCCCAATATGTGTAAATATGTCTGTATATATAAATACAAATATACATATACATATGCATATACACATATGCAAGTAAACATGCACATATATGTATGTATATATACATACATATCTCCAGCTAAAATTATATTTACAACAAAATCACAATAAGTGATCATTTCATAAATAATTTTAAGCACTGAAAAATACTAGACTGTATTTTAATAATATATGAGATGCAATACTCAAACACAAATAAAACAATTCATATTAGATTTCCATAATAAAATGTCAAGGTTTTGCTTAAGGAGAGGTAGGTCACACACACATAACACAGCAGACATTTTATAATTTATATTGGGGAAAAGAATATTGAGTATATCATATATTGTTTATCCTTAGGACATGACAACTTTTCACTAAGTAAAACTATTTTTGCATTGTAGGACAATTAACATTCCCCCCCCCCCCCCATAGGTGGAACCACCTATATGGAAGACACTCCTTTCAATTGAGAAAAATACAACACAGTACTCATCAAAGAGAGCATTCAGGTTTTATGGGTCTTCAGGGTTATATAACGTGGGGTCTCTCGTTGGAAAAAAATGGAAAACTTAATTTTCAAGTTTGTATTTACTTGCAATGAGAAAATAGATCACAAAAGTTAAAAATTCTACAAAACTGGCAAATCAACAAAATAAAATAGTTAGAAATTAAAATTTTTGGTAATTATCTGCTTTATTCTCATAATTATGTTTCACACTATTATATATAACTTCACAACAAAGTGATTTCTGGTTTTATATATGCTCAATCTTGTTTATGCTCCACTATTTATATCATAAGAAATTCTCTTCTTATAATAGGGTTTCTCACCCTGCAAATTCATTCACTTTGCTGGAGGAGTTAGCACAGTAAATGATAGAAATATACCTAGAACCCTTCTACAGCAGAGACAAAGACAATGAATTAACTATACATGGAAGTTTCTATGAACCACATAAATATAAACTATTGTCCCCACCCTCAAATGATCTCTAATTCATTTTCCTGTCATGTAGATTCATAAAATGCCTAAAGTTTCTTTAGTACTCCCCATCAGAGGGGAACTGTGATGGAAAGAAAAAAGAATATGAGAAACAGTAATTCTAACCAATTGTGATTAAAATCTTACTTTTGAAAACTTTACAAAAACATATGACCTTATAAAAGCATTATCGGAAGAACCTTATACAAAAAGTTGCCCTTAAGATCAAGGTATATGAACTTCTTAGTAAATCTATCTCATTTCAAAGAAAAAACATTTTTCCCCAAACAGCAACAACTGCATATCTTTACTTATTCTAAAAATGTATGTGACTTTTATATTAAAAACTCATTATGACTATGGGAGGTAAATTCCCTTGACAACTATATCTTAATTATACTTTTTCTTTTTTATTGTCTAAATCAAACTTCTAGATTCTAGAAACTCTACCAGTCTTTAGTTACACTCTGGAATTTCAGTTATTAGGCCATATATTTGCTCAGCAAAATTACTGGTGTTTCAGAAGTCTTCATAAAATATAAACTTTTGAATTCTAAAACAGCATCATATAATCTATCTTTCTGGAAGATAATTGATCTTCTTAGAGAAAATTTATAACTTGACATACACAATGATTTTAATTTGTTTCCGTTCATTGTCAAGTTTGCATTGATGAAGGATCCTGAATTTTATCTGTCATTGCCATCTATTTTGGTTCTACTATAAATAAATTCCCAAGTGACAGATTAACACATATGTATAGGTGTGTGTGTGTGTTTGTGTATATACGTGCACATATATATATATGCCTGCCTCCCATCAAAGTTAGACAAATGTCTGTTTCCTGTCCTGCTAATGTTATATTCTAAAGTCATAATTGTTAGGATAAAGGTTAATTAGTTCAGGGGCGCCTGGGTGGCGCAGTCGGTTGAGCGTCCGACTTCAGCCAGGTCACGATCTCGCGGTCCGTGAGTTCGAGCCCCACGTCAGGCTCTGGGCTGATGGCTCAGAGCCTGGAGCCTGTTTCCGATTCTGTGTCTACCTCTCTCTCTGCCCCTCCCCCGTTCATGCTCTGTCTCTCTCTGTCCCAAAAATAAATAAATGTTGAAAAAAAATTAAAAAAAAAAAAAAGGTTAATTAGTTCATAGTCAAATAATCTATTCATCATGTAATAATTCCTAACAAGACAATCTAAGAAATTTGATAGTTGTTCAGTACTGTTTTTAATTTAAAATAAAGCCAGAATATAGAAATGAATACTGAATATAGTATAAAATATATTATGTCTTGAAACATACTGCTCTAATAAAACATCTGCTCATAATGCTGTTTCCTTCTGTGAAGAAATAAATTGAAAAAACTAATCATATAAAAAATACTGCCACTTTGAGGAGTAGACTGGCCCATTTTTTTCCTCCTGCAAATTGGGAAAAGATTGGAATTGTTTTACATATTTCACAGGGTTCTTAGTTGCAAACATTTGCACTTCGGCAAATACCACATGTTAAAAATTAGACTAGCAAAAAAACACTTATTCTATCAACACCTTGTTGTAAGTGTGAAAGATAATTATTTTAATCTATAAAGTACTTCCTTATGCTTTGGAATCCTATGGATTAATCAGTGTTAAAAAGCTATATTCTGTATCACTGATAGTTTGTGTGTAGCTGCTAAAGAACTTCCTTTGTCATGAAGGAATCCAACCTTTCAGGATATTTACAAATTTAACTGAGCATTTTGACACATGCATAAACTGGTAATTTGGATTATGAAAATACTTAGGGAATGTTATAATAGTGATAAATATACTTATAGGGTATAAACTATATAGTAATTTTGTCACAACTTCTTGGCAAGAGAGAAATGGAGTACTAGAATTAATTTTTGAGATCAAAACATAATGAATACCAAGATTCAGGTATAGCAATGCCAAGTCACCTGAAAGAAATATAATCATCTTACTAACTCCCTATGTTTAACCTAACACAAAAAGTACATATATATTGTTAATTAGACATATTAATATACATTTTTTAAAAACCTATAAAACTGGGGAGTAACCATTACTGACTGGACTTAGAAATGAGGAAAAATCAGACACTGAGGCAAGTGGTCTTCATATGTGGCAAATGAGCATGTCGGTACAGTGCAGTACAGTAAGAAAATATTTGAGTTCTGCTAACATGTATTTATTATTGTATCATTTTAATCTATGTTTTAGAGTATATTTGTATATTTTATAATAATTAAAATACATTAGTATATTATATGAATTAATGTAAACATATTCAAGTGAATATTTAAAAATGACTCAATAGAAGAGTGTAAGATAAAAACGTTTAGATAGGGGTAGCTGGGTGGCTCAACTGGTTAAGAGCCCAACTTGTGATTTTGGATCAGGTCATGATCTCGCGGTTTGTGGTATTGAGCCTCATGTGGCGCTCTGAGCTGGCAGTGCGGAGTCTGCTTGGGATTCCCTCTCTTCCTCTCTTTCTGCTCCCCTCCTCTGCTCGTGTGCACGTGTGTACTCTCTTCCTCTCTCTCTCAAAATAAATAAATAAACATTTTAAAAAATTAGGTAAAACTCAGAGACATAGTAGCCCAACTATGTCCAGAGGTTTAAAGAACCTTAGTTAATAAAAAAATACATGTGGTCATATTCCTTAAGGAATGCTGTGCCTATTATGAAATGGGTGATCTTAACCTGGTATCATGCTAGTTCAAACCACAGCCATGGTTCTCTCTACAAAATTCCAAATAGACGTTCCAGTCTCACTAATCAATTCTGTGACTTTAGTAAATACGCATCAACCCAGGAAAATGTAACCAAACTCAGTGCCTCAGTGTTTTCACAATACATTTTGTCAGCAAAACACCAAAGAGGGGGGGTGCCTGGGTGGCTCAGTTGGTTAAATGTCCAACTTTGGCTCAGGTCATGATCACAGTTCAGTTCATGAGTTTGAGCCCCAACTCTGGCTCTGTGCTGACAGCTCAGAACCTGGAGGCTGCTTCAGATTCTATATCTCCCTCTCTCTCTGCTACTCCCCCTCACTCCCTCATGCTCTCTCTCTCTCTCTCAAAAATAAACATTAAAAAATAATTAAAAAGGAAAACACCAAAGGGTTTTAGACCTTGTTAAATTTTCCAAATTGATGAGTGCCACATGTCAACTTAAGAAAAGTAGCTTGCTGATTTTGTCCCCTAAAGTTTTCACCTTAAATAACCATGTGAATACATGAATGTATATAGAAGACTCATATACTAATTTCGTCTAATAATCTTTTTTTGTATCCATATCCTTGTATAGTCCCCTCCACATTGACACTTGGCTTTGATATTTGCTTGGGTCAGTAAGACATTAGAAAACATATTACAAACAGAGGCTTGAAACCTACTTACACATTGGGGCTATACCTCCTATGCTACTGGCTGGAACCCTTTCACTGACCTGTGAAGAAACCTGTGCTAGCCTGCTGGGTTGCATGGCCCAGTCAATAGCCAGAACCAACCCAGACATGTGAGTAAGGTCATTTTAAGTCATTCATCCCTCATCAAGCCCCAGAGCATCAAAGCCCAAAGTTATCCCAAGAGTGACCAGTATAATAATGTCTAGCTAAATCCAGATGAAAGTGTTGATTCACAAAATTATAAGAAAATAAAAGGATTACGTTTTTAAGCTTTGAGATGCTTTGTTAGACAACCATTTATACCTAAAACAAAACTCTGGAAGTTTGCTAAGAAGAGAAATGCTATGTTAATTTCTAATCCTAAAGTCAAAAGTAGAGTTGAAGTAAGTCTCTGAGAAGGAACAACACTTCTCTCTCAAGCTGGAAAATAATGTAAGAAGTGTGTGTGTGTGTGTGTGTTGTGTGTGTGTGTATAAAATATAATGATATGATTATGGACTGAAATGGTATGCAACAACTGCTGAGGTATGTCCTGGGGAAACAAGATGCTATGGTAATTATCATTTAATGGTCATACATTTGTCCACAAATGAACAGAGGACATTTCTCTAGACAGTAATGGGAAACTTACCAAGAAGTTTAAAAGGCCAAGTTTATTGAAACAATGTGAGAAGGTTACTTCTGATTATCAAAGGAAACCCCTATGAACCAGTCAGTCAGTATCCCCTATGAACCAGTCAGGGGTAATAGTATACCACACCAATGATATCTTGACCAACAATGTGACTAAGAATGGATACACAGACAACAGTTGAACAAACAGTAGAAAGAGCCAGTCAGAGAAAAAGATAATACAGTATTTCCAAGTGCATGTGATTTCTTATAATCAAATAAGACTACTTACATAATGACATTATTTAAAATGCAAGCACTATCTAAACGCTTTTGTTTTATTATATAATTATCACAGAATTCCTCTGTTCACAAGCTCTTAGACCTTCAGCAGTTGCTATAAATGAAGGGCTAACTATATAATCATTTGTATCTGTGAATAACTGACTATGATCAAATTCTTATAATTTGATCTTTTAAATATTTGCACCTAACAAACCTAACATCATGATGTGTCTTCCAAAGTGAATGAAACAAATGAATTTGCATGCATGTGATCCTATTTTCAAACACACACAATTATGTAATTTCTTGTTTTTTAAAGATTTATTTTGTGTTTAGAGAGAGAGAGATAAAGAGAGAGACTGAGATAGCACAAGTAGGGAGAGGGGTAGAGGGAGAGAGAGAATCTTAAGTAAGTTCCACACTTGCTCAATGCAGAACCCAATGTGGGGCTTAATCTCAGGATTCTGGGATCATGACCTGAGCTGAAATCAAAAATCAGATATTCAAATGACTGAGTCACCCAGGTGCCCCCAATTACGCAATTTATGAAACAAATATCTCAAGATAACTAAAGAACATTTTCATTTCAAGATACAAATGGAAATCTTCTTTTAATATTAAGATATCTACAGATAAAATCTTTGTAGGAGCAAATTAAAATGTATATCTAGGGGCGCCTGGGTGGCTCAGTCGGTTGAGCGTCCAACTTTGGCTCAGGTCATGATCTCACGGTTTGTGGGTTCGAGCCCCGCGTCAGGCTCTGTGCTGACAGCTCAGAGCCTGGAGCCTGCTTCTGATTCTGTGTCTCCCTCTCTCTCTGCCCCTCCCCCGTTCATGCTCTGTCTCTCTCTGTCTCAAAAATAAATAAATGTTAAAAAAAATGTATATCTATATGACCATATAACAAACATGTAAATTTGAAAGGATTCTCTTGAACTCTACCTTTTAGCTTTTTAAGATAATTTGAATTTCTGACAACTTAAAGCTGGATTATTGGCCACATACCAAAGAGAACTGAGATAAAGATCACGAAATTGCAGACAATTCTTTTATAGATAATTTTCTAATTTTGAGCATGATTATGTTTCTGATAATATGTTTAGAAATACTTATGTTTATAGAATGTTATCTATATGTTCAATGGTTTGGAGAATGGATAATGATAGAGTTCTAGTAACTGTCTCCTCTCTCTCTCTATATTTTTTCCTCTTATATATTATATACAAGATATATACATATAATACATAAAGATAATTTTCCTCTTCTATTAGTCTTGTCTTATTCAGGACCAGGCAACCTAATGTGGAAGTCTGAAAATGAAAGATGATGCATGGACTTGCAGGACTGCTATTACAGGCCCCAGTGTAACATCTTTCCTTGATACCACTAGGACCGTGAAACTGAGCCCAATATTTTCTTTTTCTAGGCCACTCCACAAGTATATCAAATGCTAAGTAGCAGTGTGGAAAAATAATGTGGCAGAACTTATTTCTTTATCCACTCTCTATTTTCAAATTCATATATAAGTTAAAACAGACCACATGGAGGGTTCATAGTAGAATGGACTTAAGTCATTGGGCTATCTGAATAGGAATCGACAACTTAATTGAATACGTTAACTAATCTGAACAGATTAACTTTTATCCAGTATCTGTTCCTCATTCACTGCTATTAGGGAAGAGAAAGACAACCAATATTTATAGAACAAACTGCATATTTCTCACTGACCAGTGAGGTTTACACATATTTTCTCATTTAATTCTAATAATAATCCTTGATACATACAACATAATTACTAAATTTACAAATAAGAAAAATGATGGGGTGTCTGGGTGTCTCAGTCCATTAAACGTCCGACTTCAGCTCAGGTCATGATCTTGCAGTTAGCTAGTTCAAGCCCTACATCAGGCTCTGTGCTGACAGCACAGAGCCTGGAGGCTGCTTCAGATTCTCTGTGTGTGTCTCTCTCTCTCTGCCCCTCCCCCCATTTGTGCTCTGTCTCCCTCTCTCTCAAAAATAAATAAACATTAAAAAATAAAAAAAAAAAGAAAACTGAGGCTTAAGAAGATTATTTTGTTTTTGTTTTTTCATTTTTACATGGTAAAAGTTGTGTAACAGATATGGTACATTAGTCTGAAACTTTAAGCTAGGGTCTTTCCTACCCTACTCTTAATCTCCCTAGGACTTTATTTCTCCTTTAGCAGACAAGGTTATTGTATGATTATTGTTACTATCGTTGTACTAAATTCATCTATAGGGAAAATACCATAAATAATATTGAACAACTTGTGATTTTGAGTATACATGAACTACAATTCAAAAGGTATATCTTGTGCATATTTACATTTTAATATGATTTTAAGTCTTAATGCAAGTAGTGGATATTTTTTTCTCCTATTTCAGAAAAAAAACTATTGGGCTATTATTGGGTTATAAGGATGGTAATGGTGTGCCTTTATTTATTTGTGTTTATTTATTTATTTATCCAGTGAAAGCCACTGTTATTTTCCAGTGAGATTGCACTGTAATTAAAGCAGCTGCTTCTACTTACTATGAAATAGGCTTTATGATTAGATCATTGTTGCAATTAAACATACATAGTTGTCAAATATAAAAAGCACTTACAAAATTTCTTGCTTAGAGATTTGAATTTTAAAGTGATTCACTGCTAGGGTAAGGTAAATTCCACAAGACACACTAATGTTTTAATTTTTTTTTAACATTGATTCATTTTTGAGAGACAGAGTGTGGGTGGGGGGGGGGGGAGGGGAGGAGCAAAGAGAGAGGGAGACACAATCTGAAGCAAGCTCCAGGCTCTGACCTGTCAGGACAGAGCCCGACACAGGCCTCGAACTCATGGACCAGGAGATCATGACCAGAGCCGAAGTTGGATGCTTAACTGACTGAGCCACACAGGCACCCCTACAAGAGACACTAATGTTAAACAGCTCTAATATCTGAGGCATCAACTTATAAAATGTTACTAATCTTAATCAGTTCAGTATCACTGATGTTAAAACACACAGAATATAACTGGACATGTTAATTTTAATGACCCCATCTTAATACTTAGAATACTGAAATTCAGTTAAATTCTGCTACATCATCCACTGTGATCATTTCAAAAAAAAAATCTTTAAAGAAATAGTTAAACTAGAGAAAACCATGTATAGGAGAAAACTGAAATGAAAACAACAATAAGCAAGCAAACAAAAAATATACAAAATGATCCCATCCCTGAGAGTGGATCTTGGAATTCTTCTGACAAAATTGCCAGGTCAACTTCTGTTACTTAATTAAAGGGAGGTGTTAAATTCAGGGTCTATAGTTGAATTCTCCACTACAAAATGAATGCCCTGAAACAGTCTAGAATGATTCATGTGATATGGCATTAGTGGGGGTAATCATTACAAACTCTCATGTTTAGCTGAATTGTAGATAAACTGACACAATAATAATTACAGATACATGTGTCTGCATGGATTGGTATACATGCATAGATCTTCTGTTTCTTTCTGCTGAAAAATCCCAGAACCAAAGATACTCCAATAGCAATGAACACAAACGGTGCCCAGATCTTGGTTTCCAATAGAATTCACCTATAAAAAGAACCAGGGCTTCTTGGACAATCGCTGATTTCAGGGCTGGGCCACAGGATACATGGGATCAACACAAGGTATTCAAGATGACGGAAATAAGGAGGAGAAAGGAAGGAAGGAAGAGAGGGAGGAATAGAAGGATAGGACATGCCAAAAGGACAAAGGAAACAAATGAAAAGAATGCCTAGTGGCCAAACCTAGAACCATTTGAACAACATAAACAACTAGGATCTGTAAGTTCTTTTTTTTTCCAATAAATGAAATTTATTGTCAAATTGGTTTCCATACAACACCCAGTGCTCATCCCAAAAGATGCCCTCTTCAATACCCATCACCCACCCTCTTTCCCTCCCACCCCCCATCAACCCTCGGTTTGTTCTCAGTTTTTAAGAGTCTCTTATACTTTGGCTCTCTTCCACTCTAACCTCTTTTTTTTTTTTTTTTCCCTTCCCCTCCCTCATGGGTTTCTGTTAAGTTTCTCAGGATCCACATAAAAGTGAAACCATATGGTATCTGTCTTTCTCTGTATGGCTTATTTCACTTAGCATAACACTCTCCAGTTCCATCCATGTTGCTACAAAGAGCCATATTTCATTCTTTCTCATTGCCACGTAATACTCCACTGTGTATATAAACCACAATTTCTTTATCCATTTATCAGCTGAAGGACATTTAGGCTCTTTCCATAATTTGGCTATTGTTGAGAGTGCTGCTATATACATTGGCGTACAAGTGCCACTCTGCATCAGCACTCCTATATCCCTTGGGTAAATTACTAGCAGTGCTACTGCTGGGTCATAGGGTAGGTCTATTTTTAATTTTTTGAGGAACCTCCACACTGTTGCCCAGAGTGGCTGCACCAGTTTGCATTCCCACCAACAGTGCAAGAGGGTTCCCATTTCTCCACATCCTCTCTAGCATCTATAGTCTCCTGATTTGTTCATTTTGGCCACTCTGACTGGCGTGAGGTAATATCTCAGTGTGGTTTTGATTTGTATTTCCCTGATAAGGAGCGACGCTGAACATCTTTTCATGTGCCCGTTGGCCATCCGGATGTCTTCTTTAGAGAAGTGTCTATTCATGTTTTCTGCCCATTTCTTCACTGGATTATTTGTTTTTCGGGTGTGGAGTTTGGTGAGCTCTTTATACATTTTGGATACTAGCCCTTTGTCCGATATGTCATTTGCAAATATCTTTTCCCATTCTGTTGGTTGCCTTTTAGTTTTGTTGATTGTTTCCTTTGCTGTGCAGAAGCTTTTTATATTCATGAGGTCCCAAGAGTTCATTTTTGCTTTTAAATCCCTTGCCTTTGGAGATGTGTCAAGTAAGAAATTGCTATAGCTGAGGTCAGAGAGGTCTTTTCCTGCTTTCTCCTCTAGGGTTTTGATGGTTTCCTGTCTCACATTCAGGTCCTTCATCCATTTTGAGTTTATTTTTGTGAATGGTGTGAGAAAGTGGTCTAGTTTCAACCTTCTGCATATTGCTGTCCAGTTCTCCCAGCACGATTTGTTAAAGAGACTGTCTTTTTTCCATTGGATATTCTTTCCTGCTTTGTCAAAGATTAATTGGCCATACTTTTGTGGGTCTAGTTCTGGGGTTTCTATTCTATTCCATTGGTCTATGTGTCTGTTTTTGTGCCAATACCATGCTGTCTTGATGATGACAGCTTTGTAGTAGAGGCTAAAGTCTGGGATTGTGATGCCTCCTGCTTTGGTCTTCTTCTTCAAAATTACTTTGGCTATTTGGGGCCTTATGTGGTTCCATATAAATTTTAGGATTGCTTGTTCTAGCTTCTAGAATAATGCTGGTACAATTTTGATTGGGATTGCATTCAATGTGTAGATAGCTTTGGGTGGTATTGACATTTTGACAATATTTATTCTTCCAACCCATGAGCACAGAATGTTTTTCCATTTCTTTATATCTTCAATTTCCTTCACAAGCTTTCTATAGTTTTCAGCATACAGATCTTTTACATCTTTGGTTAGATTTATCCCTAGGTATTTTATGCTTCTTGGTGCAATTGTGAATGGGATCAGTTTCTTTATTTGTCTTTCTGTTGCTTCATTGTTAGTGTATAAGAATGCAACTGATTTCTGTACATTGATTTTGTATCCTCCAACTTTGCTGAAATCATGTACCAGTTCTAGCATACTTTTGGTGGAATCTATCAGATTTTCCAAGTATGATATCATGTCATCTGCAAAAAGTGAAAGCTTGACTTCATCTTTGCCCATTTTGATGCCTTGGATTTCCTTTTGCTGTCTGATTGCTGATGCTAGAACTTCCAACACTATGTTGAACAAGAGCGATGAGAGTGGACATCCCCGTCGTGTTTCTACTCTCAGGGAAAAACCTCTCAAGTTTTTCCCCGTTGAGGATAATGTTAGCTGTGGGCTTGTCATAAATGGCTTTTATGATCTATAAGTATGTTCCTTCTATCCCAACTTTCTTGAGGGTTTTTATTAAGAAAGGATGCTGAATTTTTTTCAAATGCCTCTTCTGCATCAATTGACAGGATCATATGATTCTTATCTTTTCTTTTATTAATGTGATGTATCACATTGATTGATTTGCAAAAGTTGAACCAGCCCTGCAGCCCAGGAATGAATCCCACTTGATCATGGTGAATCATTCTTTTTATATGCTGTTGAATTCGATGTGCTAGTATCTTATTGAGAAATTTGCATCCATATTCATCATGGATATTGGCCTGTAATTCTCTTTTTTTTTACTGGGTCTCTGTCTGGTTTAGGAATCAAAATAATACTGGCTTCATAGAATGAGTCTGCAAGTTGTCCTTCCCTTTCTATTTTTTGGAATAACTTGAGAAGGATAGGTATTATCTCTGCTTTAAACATCTGGTAGAACTCTCCTGGGAAGCCATCTCGTCCTGGACTCTTATTTGTTGGGAGATTTTTGATAACTGATTCAATTTCTTTGCTGGTTATGGGTCTGTTCAAGTTTTCTATTTCCTCCTCGTTGAGTTTTGGAAGTGTGTGGGTGTTTAGGAATTTGTCCACTGTTTCCAGGTTGTCCAGTTTGTTGGCATATAATTTTTCATAGTATTCCCTGATAATTGCTTGTATCTCTAAGGGATTGGTTGTGATAATTCCATTTTCATTCATGATTTTATCTATTTGGGTCATCTCCCTTTTCTTTTTGAGAAGCCTGGCTAGAGGTTTGTCAATTTTGTTTATTTTTTCAAATAACCAACTCTTGATTTCGTTGATCTGCTCTACAGCTTTTTAGATTCTATAGTGTTTATTTCTGCTCTGATCTTTATTATTTCTCTTCTTCTGCTGGATTTAGGCTGCCTTTGCTGTTCTGCTTCTATTTCCTTTAGGTGTGCTGTTAGATTTTGTATTTGGGATTTTTCTTCTTTCTTGAGATAGGCCTGGGTTGCAATGTATTTTCCTCTCAGGACTGCCTTCACTGCATCCCAAAGTGTTTGCATGGTTGTATCTTAATTTTTGTTTGTTTCCATATATTTTTTAATTTCTTCTCTAATTGGCTGGTTGACCCATTCATTCTTTAGTAGGGTGTTCTTTAACCTCCATGCTTCTGGAGATTTTCCAGACTTTTCCTGTGGTTGATTTCAAGCTTCATAGCATTGTAGTCCGAAACTGTGCATGGTATGATCTCAATTCTTTTATACTTATGAAGGGCTGTTTTGTGACCCAGTATGTGATCTATCTTGGAGAATGTTCCATGTGCACTCGAGAAGAAAGTATATTCTGTTGCTTTGGGATGCAGAGTTCTAAATATATCTGTCAAGTCCATCTGATCCAATGTCTCATTCAGGGCCCTTGTTTCTTTATTGACCGTGTGTCTAGATGATCTTTCCATTTCTGTAAGTGGACTGTTGAAGTCCTCTGCAATTACCACATTCTTATCAATAAGGTTGCTTATGTTTGTGAGTAATTGTTTTATATATTTGGGGGCTCCCGTATTCAGCGCATAGACATTTATAACTGTTAGCTCTTCCTGATGGATAGACCCTGGGATTATTATATAATGCCCTCCTTCATCTCTTGTTACAGCCTTTAATTTGAAGTCTAGTTTGTCTGATATAAGTATGGCTACTCCAGCTTTGTTTTGATTTCCAGTGGCATGATAAATAGTTCTCCATCCCCTCACTTTCCATCTGAAGGTGTCCTCAGGTCTAAAATGAGTCTCTTGTAGACAGAAAATAGATGGGTCTTTTTTTTTTTATCCATTCTGATACCCTATGTCTTTTGGTTGGCGCATTAAGTCCATTTACGTTCAGTGTTATTATAGAAAGATATGGGTTTAGAGTCATTGTGATGTCTGTAGGTTTCATGCTTGTAGCGATGTCTCTGGTACTTTGTCTCACAGGATCCCCCTTAGGATCTCTTGTAGGGCTGGTTTAGTGGTGACGATTTCCTTCAGTTTTTGTTTGTTTGTGAAGACCTTTATGTCTCCTTCTATTCTAAATGACAGATTTGCTAGATAAAGGATTCTCGGCTGCATATTTTTTCTGTTCATCACATTGAAGATTTCCTGCCATTCCTTTCTGGCCTGCTAAGTTTCAGTAGAGAGATCCGCCACGAGTCTTACTGGTCTCCCTTTATATGTTAGAGCACGTTTATCCCTAGCTGCTTTCAGAATTTTCTCTTTATCCTTGTATTTTGCCAGTTTCACTATGATATGTCATGCAGAAGATCGATTCAAGTTACGTCTGAAGGGAGTTCTCTGTGCCTCTTGGATTTCAATGCCTTTTTCCTTCCCCAGATCAGGGAAGTTCTCAGCTATTATTTCTTCAAGTACCCCTTCAGCACCTTTCCCTCTCTCTTCCTCCTCTGGAATACCAATTATGTGTAGATTATTTCTCTTTATTGCATCACTTAGTTCTCTAATTTTCCCCTCATACTCCTGGATTTTTTTTATCTTTTTCTCAGCTTCTTCTTTTTCCATTATTTTATCTTCCAGTTCACCTATTCTCTCCTCTGCCTCTTCAATCCAAGCTGTGGTCATCTCCATTTTATTTTGCAGCTCATTGATAGCATTTTTTAGCTCCTCCTGACTGTTCCTTAGTCCCTTGATCTTTGTACCAATAGATTCTCTGCTGTCTTCTATACCCTTTACAAGCCCACTGATTAATTTTATGACTATTATTCTAAATTCACTTTCTGTTGTATTGTTTAAATCATTTTTGATCAGTTCGTTAGCTGTTATTATGTCCTGGACGTTTTTCTGAGGGGAATTCTTCCATTTCGTCATTTTGGATAGTCCCTGGATTTTGGGGGGACTGTGGGGCACTTCCCTCTTGCTGTCTTGAATAGCTTGCGTTGGTGGGCGGGGCTGCAGTCAGACCTGATGTCTGCCCCCAGCCCACCGCTGGGGCCACAGTCAGACTGGTGTATGCCTTCTCTTCCCCTCTCCTAGGGGCAGGATTCACTGTGGGGTGGCGTGGCCCACCTGGGCTACTTGCACACTGCCAGGCTTGTGGTGCTGGGGATCTGGCATATTAGCTGGGGTGGATCAGCAAGGTGCACGGGGGCAGGAGGGGCAGGCTCAGCTCGCTTTTCCTTTGGAGATCCATTTCTGGAGGGGTCCTGTGGCACCAGGAGGGAGTCAGACCCGCCAGAGTGATGGATCTGCAGAAGCACAGCGTTGGGTGTTTGTGTAGTGCAAGCAAGTTCCCTGGCAGGAACTGGTTCCCTTTGGGATTTTGGCTGGGGGATGGGCGAGGGAGATGGCGCTGGGGAGTGCCTTTGTTCCCCTCTAAGCTGAGCTCTGTCATTTGGGGCTCAACAACACTCCCTCCTGTTGTCCTCCAGCCCTCCCGTTCTCGGAGCAGAGCTGTTAGCTATAACCTTCCAGATTTCAAGTCCCACTTGCTATCGGAACATACTCCATCCGGCCCCTCCGCTTTTGCAAGCCAGACTCAGGGGCTCTGCTTGGCCGGCGGGCCGCCCCTCCGCCCCGGCTCCCTCCTGCCAGTCCCTGTAGCGCGCACCGCCTCTCTGCCCTTCCTACCCTCTTCCGTGGGCCTCTCATCTGCACTTGGCTCCGGAGAATCCGTTCTGATAGTCTTCTGGCTGTTTTTGGGTTATTTAGGCAGGTGTGGGTGTAATCTAAGTGATCAACAGGATGCGGTGAGCCCAGAGTCCTCCTACGCCACCATCTTCCCAGAAGTCTGTAAGTTCTTACTTATATAGTTTAGATAGATAAATATAAAATTTAAATGCATAAAAAGGGCGAGGGAGTGAGAGAATCCCAAGCAGTTAGTTCCATCGCCAGTGTCAGCTATGTCTGTTAGCAACCGTAGTTAGATTCTCCAGTTCCAGTGAAGCCTTCAGATGACTGAAGCCTGGCAGACATCTGATTACAAGCTCATTGAGAGACCTTGAGCTAAAACTGCCCAGAGAAACTGTTTCTGAATTATGGACTCACCAAAATTCTGGGGAATAATAAATGATTATTTTTGTTTTAAGTCATAAATTTTGGGGTAACTTGTTATAGAGCAAATAATTCATACAGCCTCCATAATTTGTCGAAGGCCGGCTTTCTGAAAAGTTTGACCAAGAGAGGTTTTGATTTCATGGACACCAAATACAAGTATTAAGGTGATAATTAAGTAAATATAATTTTCTCTTTTTTCACACTGTCTTCCAAAACAGAGGTAAATAGGGTATTAGCAAGAGGAATGATTATGGAATTCTACAAAGCGAAACAGACAAAATGGAAAAGCAAAGACCTATAGGCAGTAGCTTTTCATGATTTCCCAGTGAAAGAGCTAGCCCTTTATCTGATCAACACAAAATACAGTTCACCCATCAATAATAATTTGTCCACATACACTAAATTTTTCTATTAGTTTCTTTGACTCTTGCATTTAATTATGCCAGGATAACCAAGAATCATCAAACAGTTAAGGGAAGTTCCTAGAGATTTAAAACCAGACAAAAATCAATAATGAGATAAAGAAATTTGGAGAAAATGAGAAAAATACAGGAATCAGTATGATGTTTAAAAATTATTCTAAAAAGACAGTGTACCCAGGAAACAAAGGAACACTTTTCTAGAAATGAAGATTTTAGATAAGAAAAAAGTTATTAGAATTTAAAAATAAGCAAGTAAATAAGTAAACAGTAAATGTGAAATATAAACTTGAAATTATTATCCACAAAATAAAACAAAAGATGAGATTAAAAAGAGAAATGATAAGAGAATTCTATCATTATGCTTAAGACAATTCAGATTTCAGGAAAAGAGAAAGGGAAAAATGGAAGTAAAGTTAGTATCAATATAATAATATAAAAAGATTCTCAATATTGAACAATAGAAGTTTACAGAGTAAAGAGCCTTCAGATAGTCCAGCACAATAAAGAAAAAATCCATATCAAGACAAATCATTGTGAAATTGCAGAACAGCAGGAATAAGAGAGAAAATTCTAAAAGCTTCTGGAGACAAAGATTAAAAAAAAAAAAAATAGGTCACCAGCAAAGAGAATACAAGCAATTGTATTTTTTATAGCAGCTGTAGAAACCAGATTTATGAGGACACTGTAAGCTTAAGGCTTCCAGCAGCCATTGTGTCTCCTCACAGAAAGAACCTGTCAGAATGAACATAATTGAAGCAAACAAGCAAAACATGCAAGAGGAACATCGCCTTCTCATGATATGACTGAATCCCAAATTCTGCAATATTTAAGGTTAGTTTCGCTCTTTGGAGATGGGAGTTGCATGCAATAATTACCTTTTTTTTGGTGGGGGGGATTAATTTTAGTTGGATTTCTGTCAGTTGGAATTGAAGTCCTCTGACAAATACAAGTAGATTAATTACCACCACCACCACCACCACCACCACCACTACTATTACACACACACATACATGTGTGTATACACATATGTAAAACATTTACCTTTATTATGCATTCAAAGCTGAGAACAAACTGAGGGTTGATGGGGGGTGGGGGAAAGGGGAAAGTTGGTGATGGGCATGGAGAAGGGCCCTTGCTGGGATGAACACTGGGTGTTATATGGAAACCAATTTGACAATAAATTATATTTTTAAAAAAAGAATGTTTATTCCATATAATATAACCCAAAGATCAGAAACAGGACCATCTTGGGAACCATCGAGAGTCTTATTTCAGATGTACATGTTGAGATAGAACCACAAATATTTCATAGGTCTTTGTGAACCTACATGGAGAAGGACATGGGGATTGGTAAAGTGAACATGAAAACAATATGTCTTAGGATGAGATTCCCAGAAGTCAAGCGTAAGATGGGAATTTGTAAAAAATGTGATTTATTATGGAAATCCTTTTGGAAAACAGCAAAAAAGCTTAAAAAGCAGAACAGTGCGGAGCAAGCCAACCAAGGGTGTGATCTTAGGAGAAATCCTCAAGATGGTATAAATTTTTCCTCAAAATTGTCCTGACCTGTGCCAAGAAATGTGGAATTTTTCAGTCCCACACCTCTGATGGGAGCCACCTAAGGAAAATGTAAAATTATAGGCATTTCAGGTTTTCTGGGCTTGTGGGGAAAGCAAGCTTCAGGAGCTACAGGTACTGGCTGTTGAAAGCAAAGAAACTCTGAAGCCACATGATCCACAAACACATGGTAATAAAAAGAATGAAGAACTGAGACCATGTGGGTGAGACACTTACACTGACTGCCATACATGATAACACAAAAGCAAAGTCCCTAGGTCATTTAGGTCAGACACAAATAAACTAGTATTCTAAGTATGAAATGAGTAAAAACACAATAAATAGCTTAGGTCATCTATATCAGATTTAGAAATAGCATAAAAGAAGTTTGTGAGAATTCCTACCTGCTCCCTATTTGTCTGTCAGTATGCTGGAGGGTAACTGGTTAACTGTCGATGCCTTGTTTTCCCATCTCTTTTTTTTTTTTTTTTATTTTTTTTTTTTAACGTTTATTTATTTTTTTGGGACAGAGAGAGACAGAGCATGAACGGGGGAGGGGCAGAGAGAGAGGGAGACACAGAATCGGAAACAGGCTCCAGGCTCTGAGCCATCAGCCCAGAGCCTGACGCGGGGCTCGAACTCACGGACCGCGAGATCGTGACCTGGCTGAAGTCGGACGCTTAACCGACTGCGCCACCCAGGCGCCCCTGTTTTCCCATCTCTTATGTCAACTACAATAGGGTCTGGCTGACAAGTGGTTGCTCCTCTTAATTTCTGAGTTAACAGGAACCCTTTTTTTCACAATGATGCCTCCCAACCCTCTCCCACATGCCTATCCTATAGGAGTTCTCAAATTCATAATGTTTGAAACGAAGCTCGACCTCCTCACACAGGAAACTTCTTCTCTCTAGGTCTCTGATCTTGGCAATTTGAACCATGAAACCCCAACTGTTCAAGTGAGAATTGGAAGTGCGATACTTGAATTTGTCCTCATTATTGTTCAGGTAAGTCTGGTCTCCCTTTATTCAGTCTTCCTTCATTTCAGTGTTCCCCATGACTGAAAGAGACTTTTTCTTTTCCTTTTTTGTTTTTTTAAAAAACACATATCTGGGGCGCCTGGGTGGCGCAGTCGGTTAAGCGTCCGACTTCAGCCAGGTCACGATCTCGCGGTCCGTGAGTTCGAGCCCCACGTCAGGCTCTGGGCTGATGGCTCAGAGCCTGGAGCCTGTTTCCGATTCTGTGTCTCCCTCTCTCTCTGCCCCTCCCCCGTTCATGCTCTGTCTCTCTCTGTCCCAAAAATAAATAAACGTTGAAAAAAAAAAATTAAAAAGAAAAAAATAAAAAACACATATCTGATCACATCACTCCTCTAATTAAAAATACTCACTGGCTCCCCATGATCTTAAACTTCTTATTCCCTCTCCTAAGATCCTGTTACACTCCCATATCCCAATTTTTGACATGCTTATCTCACACTCTTATGTTGTAGCATACAGAATGATTTTCAGTTTACTGATTTCATAAGACTCCAATTCTGTTGGTCCTTTGTATATGCTATAGTTTCAGCTGGAAATAGCTTTTTCTTTTGCCTTTCCTTCCTGTCCTATGCAAACTAATTTCTCTATACCATCCAAGTATTTAAATAACCTTTCCTCTGGGAACTCTATCAATTAAGATGTGTTTAGTTGCAACCCCATGGCCTTCTTACCCTAATCATACTTTTATTTTATATTGTATTTGATTCTGTACTTCTCAGTCTTCACAACCAAATTTTAAAACTCCTGAAAGCACAGAAAGTGGCTGATCCCCACTGGGGATCCCCAGTGGCTGGGTCCCCAATATTCAACATAGTGCCTAACACAGATCAATCACTCAGTGATTCTTTGAAAGAATTAAAACAAATCAATAAATACCTTAAAAATCTTTTTCTGGTTTTATTTATTTAAAAATGTAATTGCAGTATCCTTTTTAAACTCTTTTTTTCTTTTTCTTTGACTTTTGTCAATGTTAGCTCCTGGGGTAATCTAGTATCACTGAGCAATCTTAAATTTAATTCTGCCACATCAGCCTCTGCCTAGAGTAAAATAAATTATAGAAAATATCATTAGAGTTCTTAATAGATTTGAACACTTTTCTAGATAGTTCACAGCTTGACAGGCATTTGTCATAATCAACAGTAGACACTTCCGTGCTTAAAATTACTTTAAAAACACCTCAAATAATCTAATGTCCAAAGAACAAGGAAATGCAAGTGACAACAACAAAGTACTCACGTTAAGTTTTCAGTGTTTATAAAGCTGCAAAAACTGTTGATGGGTGAGCTTTTTTTTTCATTCATTATACACAATTCTCTCAAAGTCAAGCAAATATAAATATGTATATATATAGGGTTATGAAAGAGGGAGCTCTATTCTGCTCTTTCAGGAAAGCAATGGGTTGTTAATTTCAGCTATCCTGAAATCGTTCTTACAGACCTTTCCACTTCCCCAAGCACACCCCCCCACACACACCATCATAACATCATGCTGCCCTGGAAGACAGAAAAACTCTGCAGCTAAAGAAAGGTAGTACTGGGTAGACTCACTTCCTTAGCAATTTCAACATGAAATACTGAAGAAAGTTTACTTTTGTACAAGCTCCATTTTCACGGAGACATCAGAGACTTGTCACGTAAGGCTTGTATCACTAGAGTGGGAAACATTGTGCCTGATCATTCCGTATTGCTTAGCTTCCTGAAACAAATTTGGGGCCTTAATCTCAATTATAATAGTTTATCAAAGATTCTACTTACTAATCCTTCTGAAAAACAGAACAGCCTCACATGTACATTCACATTTTCATGCCAGACCTTCAAATCTAGTGCCAGGAGAGGCCCTAATTTCAGTTCAAGGAATTGATTTACCTTGGAATTTCAAATAATAGCATAATCATTCAAGATCTATTTTTCCCGCACAGAGAGATTCCCTATGAGAAATTTCATAGATCATAGGGAATTTAGAACAGTTCATACATTAACTATTCCCTCTTCCGAGGCACAAGTGCCCAGAGCCCACCGTTGGTTCAAACATAGTTACACCTAGGATGTATGACTTTCCTCCTGATTATATCCTTCTCTCCTTTAAAGACATCTCCTTTGCACATTTACGCTTTTCCCTCTTTTTCCCTTACTGCCATGATTAGCTCCAGATAAATAAGACAATCATAATACTATGCTTTGCCAGTATACTTATTGCTACCCAGAGATCCAAGGTAAGTCCAGTGGCACTCCTCAATACTCTTTGCTTTCGTTGACCTCCAAGAAGAATGGTATCTTCTCCTTTCCTTAGGGGAAGGTAGAGGGTGCAGATTAAAAAAGTATAGAGAAGTTTCTAAATATAGACTTCTATTACCAAAAATAAAGATTAAATTTTGGAGAAATAAAAACATCATCCTGGGGCGCCTGGGTGGCTCAGTCGGTTAAGCGTCCGACTTCGGCTCAGGTCATGATCTCGCGGTCCGTGAGTTCGAGCCCCGCATCGGGCTCTGTGCTGACTGCTCAGAGCCTGGAGCCTGTTTCAGATTCTGTGTCTCCCTGTCTCTCTGACCCTCCCCCGTTCATGCTCTGTCTCTCTCTGTCTCAAAAATAAACGTTAAAAAAAAAAAAATCAGATAAAAAATAAATAAATAAATACATAAAAACATCATCCTGTTCCAGAATGGATTAGTTATTTGACAAGTAGCATAAAACATTGTTTACTTATCCTTGGAAATACAACACTAATGGTTCAGATGCATCTAATTTGATTAAAATGTGAATATAATATTCAAGTTTATTCTCATCTTTTCAGGCTAAACTTAATTCTGTTATGGGGCTTCCTTATTCTTTTCTATTATTCATAGCAAAGAACCTTATTTATAAATGCCCTCATACTGTTTTCCTGATGAAGATGAAAGTTTACTTAGTGAACCCAAACTCAAGCACTGATCTTCCTGATATTCTAACTTACTCAGGAATTTGGCTTGTGTCAAAATTCAAAGTGCCAGAATGCATAAAATACACAGCTAGAAATCAGTTTGGGGTATGCTCTAGGAGACAGAACAGAGAGTTCTGAAATCCATATAGAGAAATGAAAGCAAAAACTCTCTCTAGAGTTCATGTTTTATTTAATTGGTAATATTTCAGCAGGAAGAGAAATGATGCTGTAAGTTATGTTCTATCAATGAAAAATAAATATTTTATTTTGACAGTGCTATATGACATATAAATGTAGAAAATCACCTTTATCCTCATTATATTTAGGTCAAAGCTTCTGACTTTTTAAGAAGAGCTTGAAATACATTTATTCAGAAGTATACAATCATTGATACTCGTTAACATTTTACATTTTCTGTGTCCTACTTGGGTAAAATTAATTCTTATGATTATTAAATCACACACTTGAATTTCAAAACAAAACAGAACAGCAGAAAGATACAGCCATCAGCCAATTCTATTGAGGGAAAAGAAAAGTAAATAGCTACACTCCAAACAGTAGGTACCGCCAGCAATCATAGGCACAGGAAAATTGACATTTTATATTTGTATAAATGTTTTTAAACATTTTCTAAATTTACTTCATTTTAATTCCAAAATTAGTTAATGAAAGTTAAGAAGTCTGGGTGATATTTTGCCTTTTGATTATTTTATAGTATAAGAATTGAGGTCTGATATGATTAATTTACTGGCAGTTACACGATTCACAATTAACTAAGTTTAGATTCTAATTCACATCCAGTGACATCTGGTTCAATGTATTTTCAATTCTCCAGTATAAATATTTCCTGGCATAAGAATTCTTTAGGACACTTGTTAAAAAACACAGATCCTGCACAGATCCTGAAGCCCCTTCCCTTAAGATACTGATTCAGTATGCTGAAAAAATAACTGAGGTCTCATCCCTTACTACCTTATGAAATTAACCTGAAATGTAGAATGTTTATCATAGTTTCTATTCATGTTCATATTAAGCTAAGTAGTCTTATTAGGATAATACTGCGAAACATTTGCTGGGCACTAAGATTGTCAGAGCAGAAACTGAGACAATAAAAGCAGAAAGATGAGGAGGTATTGAGGGACACCAAAATCCAGATGCCCTCATGCCTAGATCTAATCCAAATTCAATTTTCAAAAAAGGATAAGACTAATCCAGAAAGGAAACAAATGGAAGTATGCATTTTTACTCTTTCAGCACAAAAATTAAACAGAGACTTTTTTTAATAAAAATTGAAAGTACAACCATATCTATAAAGTAATTTTATAATACAATAAATAAAATATGCCAACATTTAATAACAAATACACAAACACTTTATACAAGGTACACTTAAATAATGCAAATTTCTGTCATTAGAATATAAATTTTATGAAATATTTGTAACTGTACATAACATTTTGGTACAAATACAATTATATTGTATTTCATACCATACAATGATTATCTTTAGGAATAGAATTGTTGTCCTTGGCTATTATATGACTAACTCATGGCCTAGCATGGGTTGCTTCATTTTCATTTGATGCAAGTGGAAGGTTTATCAAGTTTAAAAGGAGAATCTAGGACAGTATTGACCAATGGTTCATCCAAATTACAATTAGAGATTTGCCAATACTGTTAATCACTTGAGATGTTTCTTTCTGATACCTTTAAGATTATACAGAAAATAAAAAGTAAATATAAGAGTAACAAGTGCTATAAGCCTAAGTAAAAATAAATTATCACTTATATTTTTTCAGGGTTTAAATTGACACTTTCTTAAATATGTTTGATGTGATTTTTTGTTTTCCAGCCAGAAGCATATAAAATTGAAAAAGTATTTTCCTGGAGTCTCTTTCAAGTTACAGATGACCTTGATAATGACAACAGGTTGGATGGTATTAAAATTAGTAATAAAATAAAAATTTGCCCCTTAAATTACACAGGATTAGAATGCAACAAAACTATCACCAACACATACTGCTACACTGTAAGGAATACTACACAGTAAGGCATAACTATGTAATAATCAAGTTTCATCTACTTTATTTATTTCAATATATCATCTACTCTACCAGAATGAGATGCTAATTACATAGGAAGCAGGAAGTCTAGATTCTGGAGCCAAATCTGAGTTTTATTATTAGGTCACCTTCAATAAACCAATTATACTCTCTATATCTCTGTTTCCTCTTATGTAAAATAAGGGATGGACATCGGGAGACTGCAGCATTGCAAAGAACTGTATATATATTATACATTATTTTACTTAAAATTTACAAAACCATAAATAGTAGGTTCAATGCAGAAATGGCCCCAATCCTCCACTTCTTTTGCAATGAATGGGGCCCTCTGCTCATTCTTTAAAGTATAACATCTGTGCCCAATTACTTGAATCCAAGTGAACATGGTTTTTCTTCTTTCACCAACAGAAATCACAGATTAATAGAGTATTAGATTCAAGCCTAGGCCGTAAGACACTAAGAGTAGTTTTATTCACTCAAAAAGATTCTAAAGGAAAGAGAAAAAGAAGTCTAATCCAGGTTGAAAGATGATGTAAAGCAGAGATAAACGGTCAAGCTGAGGATGTCCTAGACCAGAGAGTGTCCAAATGACATGCCAACTGATTACAGATATACTAAGTGAATGCAAACACAATGATCCAATTTCAGTCCAGATCAACAGCACCATCCTGACGACCACATAGACTCCTGAGTAATAACAAAAGATTACTGTTTTTAAAGCACTGAGTGGTTAGGTAGTTTGTTAACCAATATTTTTATATCAATAAATAATGGATACATCTATAATGAATATACGATCCCTTTCTCACCTCTCATTTTATTGATTAGAAAACTAGAACTAAGAAATAATTAACTAGCTCAACACTAATAAGTAGAAAGTTGTCATCCTAATCCATATACTTTCTACTACAGAACAGGGTATATCCATTTTTTATGGGCTCTTATTAATGCTTACCAATAAAATTATGACAAGGCGCAAATGCCCTTCAAAAACTATGGAAAAAACATATAAATAATCATTATTTTTATTATCTGATTCCATACTTCATCAAAGATGCATATATATATGTATAGAGCTTTTTTTTTTTTTTAATGTAAATTCAAGTTAGTTAACATACACTTTAGTCTTGGTTTCAGGAGTAGAACCTAGTGATTCATCTCTTTCTCTTACATATGACACCCAGTGATGATCCCAGAAAGTGCCCTCCTTAATGCCCATCATCCATTTAGCCCATCTACCCACCCACCTCCCCTATAGCAACCCTCATTTTGTTCTCTATATTTAAGAGTATCTTATGGTTTGCCTCCGTTTCTATCTTATTTTTCCTTCCCTTCCCCTATGTTCATCTGTTGTGCCTCTCAAATTCCACATATGAGTGAATTTTGAGAAATCTGTGTTTCTCAAATCCCACATATGTTACCTTTCTCTGACTTATGTTGCTTAGCATAATACACTCTAGTTCCATCCACGTTGTTGCAAATGGCAAGATTTCATTCTTTTCATTACCAAGTAGTATTTCATTTCCATTGTGTGTGTATATGTCTGTGCGTGTATGTATATATATATTCACATATATACATACACACACACACACACATATATATATGTATGTATACACACACACACACACACAAGAAAAAAATATATATATATACATACACACACACACATATCACATCTTCTTTATCCATACATCAGTCAATGGACATTTGGGTTCTTTCCATCATTTGGCTATTGTTGATAGTGCTGCTATAAACATCAGGGTACATTTGCTCTTTTGAATCAGCATTTTTATATCCTTTGTATAAATACTTAGTAGTACAGCTACTAGGTTGCAGGATAGTTTTATTTTTAACTTGATGAGGAACCTCCATGCTGTTCCAGAGTGGCTGCACCAGTTTGCATTCCTACCAACAGTGGAAAAGGGTTCCCTTTTCTCCACATCCTCACCAGCATCTGTTGTTTCCTGAGTTATTAATATTAGCCATTCTGACAGGTGTCAGGTGGTATCTCATTGTGGTTTTGATTTGTATTTCCCTGATGATGAGTGATACTGAGCATCTTTTCATCCATCTGTTAACCATCTGGATTTCTTCTTTGAAAAAGTGTCTGTTCATGTTTTTTGCCCATTTCTTCACTGTGTTTTTTTTTTGGGGGGCCCCCCCCCCTGGTAAGTTCTTTATAGATTTTGAATACTAACCCATTATCTGATATGTCATTTGCAAACATCTCCTCCCATTCCGTCCATTGCCTATTAGTTTTGTTGACTGTTTCCTTTGCTGTGCAGATACTAGCAAATCAAATTCAACAGTACATTAAAAGAATTATTCACCATGCTCAAGTGGGATTTATTCTTGGGTTGCAGGGCTGGTTCAATATTCTCAAATAAATCAAAATGATACTCCACATTAATAAAAAAAAGGGATAAGAGCCATATGATTCTTTCAATAGAAGCAAAAGAGGCATTTGACAAAATACAGCATCTTTCTTGATAAAAACACTCAAGAAAGTAGGGATAGCAGGAACATATCTTAACATCATAAAAGCCATATATAAGAGGCCCACAACTCATATCATCCTCAATGGGGAAAAACTGAGAGCTTTCCCCCTGGGATCAGGAGAACAACAGGATGTCCACTCTCACCACTGTTGTTCAACATATTACTGGAAGTCCTAGCCTCAGCAGCAATGAAAGGCATCCAAATTGGCAATAAAGAAGTCAAACTTTCACTCTTCACAGATGACATGATACTTTACATGGACAACCCCAAAGATTTCACCAAAAAACTGCTAGAGCTGATATAAGAAATCAGCAAAGTCGCAGGATATAAAATCAATGTACAGAAATGGGTTGCATTTCTATATACCAATAACGAAGCAGCAGAAAGAGATATCAAGGAATCAATCCCATTTACGGTTGCACCAAAACCATAGGATACCTAGGAATACAATTAACCAAAGAGGTAAAAGATCTGTATGCTGAAAACTATAGAAATCTTATGAAAAAAAATGAGAAAGACATAAAGAAATGGAAGAACATTCCATGCTCATGAATTGGAAGAACAAATATTGTTAAAATGTCAATACTACTCAAAGCATTCTACACATTAAATGCAATTCCTATCACAGTAACACCAGCATTCTTCACAGAGCTAGAACAAACAATCCTAAAATTTGAATGGAACCAGAAAAGACCCCCAAATAGCCAAAATTATGTTGAAAGATGAAAACAAAAGCTGGAGGCATCACAAGTCCGTACTTTAAGCTGTATTACAAAGCTGTAATCATCAAGAAAGTATGGATTGGCACAAAAACAGACACAGTTCAAAGGAATAGAGAATTCAGAAACAGACAGAGAAATATATGGCCAACTAATCTTCAACAAAGCAGGAAAGAGTATCCAATGGAAAAGAGACAGTCTCTTCAGCACATGGTGCTGGGAGAACGGGACAGTGACACATAGAAAAATGAAACTGGATCGCTTTCTTACACCATACACAAAAATAAACTCAAAATGGATGAAATACCTAAATGTGAGACAGGAAACTACCAAAATCCTACAGGAGAAAACAGGCAGCAACCTGTGAAGTCGGCCGCAGCAACTAGTTACTTGACATGTCTCCAGGAGCAAGGGAAATAAAAGCAAAAATGAACTATTGGACTACTGGGACTTCATCAACATACAGATCTTTTAAAAGTTGAGGGGCATTGCTCCAGATGTGCTTTCAGTTCCAAATGATGTATATACATGATCTTTTAGTTTCTTTCTCCTGAAAGTGTATCTCTTTGTAGATGGGCCTGAGGAAAGACATTACTAGCAAGAATGGGGGAAATATAGATATGTAACACATGGTTGGGTGGGTTACATAGTAAAATGAGTAGGAATTAATTTCTCGGTGCTCTAACAAGTGAAAAGGATTTATAATGCCTTCAATATCTTCCTTTCCTCAAGAACTCATCACACTAATTGGTTGTATTATGTATGTGCATGCATAAATGTGTTGGTATTAAATTTAGAATAATTAAAATCTTGGGGCAAAAAATACATTGTTAAATGATTTCTTCAAGATTTGTGTTACATATTCTTATGGCACTGAATGTACATTTCAGGATTTTATTACATTTAAGACACTCCTATACTTGTTAGAAACTTAGCCATTAAAATTTCATGTATCATACTTCACTATATTTTAATATAAGACACCAGACTTTGTTCTACCCATCCCTAGGAATTTGCTTTGGTTACTTTGTGAGAGATTAAGGCTTTTCTCTGGAAGTTAGCCAGATGAAAGATGTTTGATAGCCTAGATTAAATAGATGCATATTTATACACTCTGAAACTAGAAAGTTTAGAGGGATACCTATTTTCTGATAGGGTAAAACAAGCTGATAAGATAGTAGTAAAACAATTAAACTAAAACAAATTCTGTGAATACTTGTGCATTTATTTAACAGGTATTTATTGAGTATATATTTTGTGACTTATAAGGTGATCTCTATAGCTATTAAAGATTGCCACTTAAAGAACTTAAAATACAGGAAAGAGATGATACTAATAACTAGATAATTTATCCCTGAACAATTTTTTCTTAATGTTTATTTTTAAAGAGACATAGCACCTGTGAGTGGGGGAGGGGCAGAGAGATAAGGAGACAGGATCTGAAGCAGGCTCTGCATTAACAGCAGAGAGCCCAGTACAGGGCTCCGACTCAAAAACTGAACCATGAGATCATGACTTGAGCCAAAGTCGGACACTTAACCTAATGGACCACCCAGGCACCCCCTCCCTGAACCATTTTAAAACAATGCTTACCTTTTATTTCCATTATTTAAGTATTTCAGAAGAAAGTTTTTGTCTTACCTATCATGATAATAAAACCAGATTACAAGTTAGAAAAATTGGGACTTATTTCTCATTATCCTGTGATTTGTTTTATTATCATAACCAGGTTAATAATACTACATATGCATATACTATATAGCAAGATTGTTGCAGGAACAAAATGGGATGATATGAATGAGGAATTGTTAAATAATATACATTATTCAATATATTCTTATCTCTTCCAAATATATTATGTAAAATACTTGACTTGCCCAGAATTGTCAAATAAACTCAAATTTAAAAATGTGTCTTCCTTATTAAAATAGTTATTTAGGGGCGCCTGGGTGGCTCAGTCGGTTAAGCGGCCAACTTCAGCTCAGGTCACGCTCTCGCGGTCCGTGAGTTCGAGCCCCGCGTCGGGCTCTGGGCTGATGGCTCAGAGCCTGGAGCCTGCTTCTGATTCTGTGTCTCCCTCTCTCTCTGCCCCTCCCCCGTTCATGCTCTGTCTCGCTCTGTCTCAAAAATAAATAAAAAACGTTAAAAAATTAAAAAAAAATAAAATAAAATAGTTATTTAATTCTAAAACGACACCTTCTATTAAGAAATTCCCAGGACTCCTGGGTGGTTCAGTCAGTTAAGCTTCCAACTCTTGCTCAGGTCATGATCTCAGATCAGGGTCCTGAGATTGAACCCTGCAATGGGTCTCCACACTGAGTGTGGAGCCTACTTAAGATTCTCCCTCCCTCTCCACGCCCCATCCCTCTACCCTGCTCACTCTGTCTATCTAAAGTAATAAAAAAAAAAAAAAAAAATAGGGGCACCTCGGTGGTTTAGTTGGTTGAGATGAGACTTTGGCTAAGGTCATGTTCTCATGGTTCATTATTAGTTCTAGTCCACATCAGGCTCTTCGCTGTCTGCATGGAGCCCAGTTTGGATTGTCTGTCTCCCTCTCTCTCCACACCTCCTCTGCTCACTCTATCTCTGTCAAAAATAAATATTAAAAAATGACAATAAATAAATAAATAAATAAATGGCACATGGGTGGCACAGTCAGTTAAGTGTCTGCCTCTTGATTTTGCCTCAGGTCATTATCTAGGGTTCGTGGGTTCCTGGGTTCAAGTCCTGAATAGGGCTCTGAGCTGGTAGTACAAAGCCTGCTTTGGATTCTCTCTCTCTGTCTCCCTGTCTCTGACCCTCTCCCTCTCTTTCTCTCTTAAAACATTAAATAAATAAGTAAATAAATAAATAAATAAATAAATAAATAAATAAATATTTTTAAGAAAAGAAAAGAAAAGAAAAGAAAAGAAAAGAAAAGAAAAGAAAAGAAAAGAAAAGAAAAGAAAAGA